>NW_007726233.1:349114-350660 GCF_000696425.1 Galeopterus variegatus | reverse complement strand
ATGTTATATGTTAGTTGCTGCAAAGTGCAATTGATTGCTGTATTTAAAGGACCTTGTACTCCTAAGAATCAGAACACCCTGTAGCTCAGACTGCCCAGTTAGGGGAGGAAGGGGTAGAAAAGAGGAATATTTTATCCATTGGCTGTGATCTGTGAGATCATAGGTTCATACCCTATGCTTCCAGGTTGCACATGTCTGGGTACCAGCCCCTAGTCAGGTCCAGAAAGGCGCTGCAGTGCAAAGGAAGCCCTGGGATAGGAGTAGACAGGTATAAGGCAGAGCCAGAAGGTGGAGTGCTTTCAATTCAGCCCCAAGTGAACTTTGTCAGAGCCCATGCAGAGCTGGCTGCCCCAGCAGCAGCTGGAATAAAAGACAGATACGTCCAAAGAAGTGTCTGATACAATTTGCAATTGGGAACATGGCTGACTTGATTTTACTAAAGTCAAGTAATACGTTACATTTAATACAATATGCATAGAAAAGAGAATTAAGGGAAACATATCTAAATATTAAAATGATTACCTTTTCAGGATGATAGAATTTGGAGTGATTTTTTAAAAATGTTTTCTTTATACTTTGCTATTTGTATTATGTGGTTAACGTATTACTTTTATGAATCAGAAACAATAAAAATTTTAAGTTATTTTTCTAAATACATGTTATCCATCTCCACTAAATGGAATGGTTTATCCTCCAACATAATATATTTGGATTAAATGTCTGAAAAATTTATTTTCTGGAGAGATTAAATAAAACCTTCCTGAAATGCTCTTTACTATCTCTCTTTGTCAGTACATTTCTTTCTATTATAATATTAACAGTTTTTAAAGTTCTGGATGAAATCTGCCTGATTTCTTCTCCCTCATTTACTTGAACCACTCATAAAACAGTTGTCATCAATTTCCTGTATTTAATAGCCTTTCCTTGAGATGTTGTGGATTGCAATGCTTGAGAACAGAAGTTCCAGAGATGGGCAGCCTAAGTTTGAATTTTGCCTTGCTACTCAGTGTTTGTGTGACTTTGGCCAAATGACCTGATGATCTTTCTGTGCCTGTTTCCTCACCTAGAGAACAGGATGCATTTAATTCCACGTAGATTATTGTGAAGATAAGTTTATTCATTTATAGTGCTCAGAACAGTGCTTGCTTGGTATATATTGTTAGTCATTATTTTTTAAACTTAATTTTCCAAAAGGCAAGAACTACATTTTCTACTTCTCCATATTCTTAGCTACAACTAAGCACAGTGCTAGAAAATGTATCAACCATTTTATACCTCTAGGACCTAACATATGAGGGAAATGGTGAGATTTGGGGTGGGGAGGGGGAGAAAACTAAATGTCAAGCAGTTTTATGTGTTATCTTTGTAATCCACTCAATCATTCTTTGTGGTAGATAGGAGCTGTGAAAGCTGAGGCTCTGAGAGCTTAAACAACTTGCCCAAGATCACCCAGCTGTTAAGTGCAAATTAAATCTATTTCTGTTTGACTCTTTATATTGTACTATGTGTTGGAAATAAACATGAATGAATGGATGAGTGAATTTGA
>NW_007726233.1:337464-348193 GCF_000696425.1 Galeopterus variegatus | reverse complement strand
CCCCACCAAATATTCAGTCTCAAGCTGGTAAAGGTCTACAAAGACTCCTGGAGGGACTATTACAGATGTTTCCTTTGATTCAAATTAGTCTCCAACTTCCTCTTAATATAAGCATGGGAGAAACACCATAAGCTTAACATAAATGAACTTGTTTATAATAAGATGTCAACATGATAAAAAGATCATCTGCAGGGTGTAACGAAAAACTGTTGCAAAAATCAGCTGCAAAAATAATTTTCATTTAGATGATGAATACCAGATAGCTGAGGAATAAGCCAATATGTGTCTTTGTGAAGACAAGTTTATATCCCACTGGTGCTTATAAAACATTCATCCATTTATAAAAATATATTTTCTTCCGTGATTTTACAGTATATTAAAATACTCACACTGGAAATGACTTAACATCATTTTGGTTTATACAGTACATTGTCTTCTCACACACACAAATCTTCAACATTATAATTAATTTTGGAACAGGGAGGCTGCTTCGAGATAGCCAAATGCCTATATTGCACACAGATATTGATATTCAACTCTTACCCCACAGAAATGTACAATAAACTATGTTACAATAATAATAATAACAAAGAGATAGCCAAATACCTATAATATTGCAAATTACTGTGTAGTGAGAATAGCAGAAATATATACAAGATGAGTGTTAGTCATATATGCTTTTAAAATTCTGGGGTCTACTGCTAGTGCACAGTACTGAACAAGAAATTTTTCTCAGTGTTTGATATAAATCCTTGCTACAAATGAGGAAATTACTAATGTTTGGTATTGTTATTACTTTTATTACTACACAAATCTGCAGTATGTCATTATGTAATAGTGTAGTCATACAACACAGTTTCTTTTATTTTGTTTCTTATGGTCACTGGTACAGAGAGAAAACTGTCTGAAGAGTTTAATAAGACTTAAGTTCTATTTTGTTATGCTGAAACTCTTTTTCTCATGGAATTTTCTGCATTGAATTAGAATAATGTCAATAGATTTTACATTGTAAAAACGACTCACTATAATTTTCCATTTTATAACATAAGAGGGATCACGACAGATACATAGCTATTAATCGCACAAATATACAGGCGCACAGACATGCCTGTAGGTTATTGTCTGGCTCCTAAATGTTTGCATCCCATACATACACTTTGATACTAAAAGGTGAAATGGCTTATAGATGTTATAAATGGAGCATATTCCACAATCTGTATAACGTTAGCTTCTTTTTGTTTTGAAAATCAATTCAAATATCCTTCCTTTTGTTTATATTGCTATGGCCTATCACACAAGTTTGGTTATAAATGATTCTTGTACTGGTCAATTTTTGCTGCAGTAACAAACAACCCCCCAATTTTTGTGGCTTATACTAATAAAGATTTATTTCCTTCTCACAGGCCTGTGAGTTGGCTATACAGCTTTGCTGAAGTATATGCATTTTTTTTTTTAATCCAGGACTATCTGGATTTTCTTTTGACAGAGGCCGAGCCAAATCATGCAAGCACATTTAAAATCTCTGCAAGGATGTGGCATATGTCACATCTGATCACAATCTATCAGCCAAAGCGTGTCACATGGCCAAGCCCCTTGTCAATGCAATGAAGTATATTTCTTCCATGGGGTGAGTGAGAGGATAGGACAGTAAATGTTAGTTGAAAAATAACAAAATCTACCATGACTATGGATTGAAAAGCTAAGTCACATCCATGAATTACAAAAAGAGTTAACTGTAATATTTCTTTGGACAACTACTTACAAAGGATATGATTGTCTGGGATCCAGAGTGGAAGTTTAGAGAAAGAAATCTAATACATTTAATTAAGTCTAAGAAAGTACAGAACAAAAGCATATTCATAGAGGAAATCTTTGGAGCTTCCTTTGTACCTTGTGCCTACCTCTATCATTTTACTTGCCATTATGCTTTCTGATTGTTTATTTCTTAAGATAGACAATTGTCTTTTATCTTTGTATACCCGACGCCTAGTAAAATTGCTAGCACAGTGGGCGCTCAGTGAATGTTTGTTGAATAACTAAATGAACGCATGCATATGTAATCCAGAATATGTTGTTATTATTGTTTATTTTTCAGTGCTGAAATTATTTATATTTTATAACATGGGAGAACTAACATATTTGCTTTTCTCTTCCCTGTTTTCTTTTTCTACCTGATACTTTTCACATTTCCTTCCTTCAGTGAGATTATTTTATTTTAAATAAACAACCTTGAACAGTCTTGGTTTGATAAATACTGAAGTATTTCCCTACAGATAAGCTGTGTGTGCATATGTGTGAGTGTGTGTGTGTGCATGTGAGAGAGAGAGGTGTAAACAATTTTTATACATTTAGGAAATATCATTGGGGTATTCCTTGTTCATTTACTATACTACAGATGAACACCAGTTCTTGAATAGGATTCTTTCTACATTCATTTCTTCTGTGATTTGCTTATTGGGAAAACCTCTAGAGATTGACATTATGTAGTTATGAGCCTGTCAGAACTGTTACAATACTAGCATGTAAGAAAGATTTCAAATAGGTTGCATAATGCAGTGCCTTCACAGTAAATAGCAGACAGTAACATAAAGGAATGAGAAAGCTGATGATAATTCAAAAAAGAAATGAAAATGGAAATAGTAGAATACAAACTGGTTTCTATTACCACTCAACACATATAATAAACATTTCAACTTCTGTAAAATTATTGCTAAACTCACTTGGTTCATTTGTGCATTTTTCATGATTTAAACTTTACACTGAAGTCATAAAGTATTTTAAAATGAAGTTCATACGAAATTTCATCTTTGCAATTCATCCAGTAATAATATAGAGATATCATCTGTACAATTCCCCTTGCTCCCTAAACCACACTTTCCAATTCTTTAGCTGGTTTTAAATAGACTAAGTATGTGACAAGGGTAGAAAATATTATTTTAATGTAGCTACACACAAAAAAACAGAATATGTTCACGATTTTTTCATATGCATAGCATTTTACCACAGGACACTTTATTGTTCATGACAAAACTTTTGAGGACTCAAGGGATATGATTTTTTAGTCAAGCATTTGTTCAAGTGATCCTGGCTTTTTTTCATATAGGTTAAAATGTGATAACAGTGTAGAGATTAAATGAATTATTCAAAAACCACATAACAAGCCAGATTGTCTCATAAAGTATCAGATTTGTGATGAATATTCAGAAGATTTTAATTTAGGATCTTAGCAAAATCACAGCAAAAATAGTAAAGTAATTAAAAATTGTTAACACTTGAAATCTCAAAATTCTTTGCTTAATGTTGAGAAATATTTGCAACACAATAAAATCAGGTTGTTTTTACCTAATAATTAACTCTATTTGATGGATTCCATCAAATACAAACTCAGCTAGGACTCATGACATAAAGCTATAATACAGAGCTCCCAACAGCAAAGGAGTGAGAACATACAAATTCTTGTAGGGATTTATTTTTAATTTATATTTGAAAAATGTTCCCAACAGATGGGAAAATTAAGGGACTATTCATAAGACCTTTGGCTCATTTCCCCAAAATGCTCCATTTATTGAACAGGAAATAAGGTGTAGAATGTTCTCTTAACCAAACTAGAAATTCATTTCTCCAATTCATAAAAGCTATTCATTTTCTCTACTAACAATCCAAACATCTCCTCATTTGATACCTCTCAATATACTTGACTCTTTAATTCAAGCCCCAAAATAAGTACTTATGACACCCTCTCTCATGAAGAAGAGAAAAGAGTAATCTCTTTTCAGTGTTGATAAATGCTAGGTGGTGACTAGGTTGGTGGTTACTTGGTGTGACAAGAAACTTGCTCGAGTGGCATGTTCCTAGTTTATTTGATGCTATGGCAGCCTTTTTCAGGTTGCCTGGAGTTAGCTAGGGTGAGTCTAAATTTTGAAGAATGAATTTTGGGCTGGTGGGGATGAGCAAGACGTTGTTGAGCTCTTCAGATTTTGGATGCAGCAGGGATGGAAAACAGGGGTAAGTATCAAGAACACAGAACAGACTTAACCAGTAAACTAAGAGGCAAAGTAAGGGACAAGTGGTAAGAGTTAACAACAGGTGTCTCTATGACCAGTGCAGAGAGGCTTCCCAGAGTTCAGGATGAGTTTAGATTCAAGGAACATAGTCCAATGTTGGGGCATAAAAATATGGCATTTATTAAAGACAGTGATTAATTCTATCTCAAAAATCTTCCTTGTCTTCCAGCTTGTTTTCATTTCACAATTTAGCGTTTGCCCTGTGGGCATTATAAAGATAACATTAGATTTTAAAATGGAGGAGTAAATAAAAGGGCAGAATGGGTATATAATCATACTCTTTTATAAGAGTATGTTTCCAAGGGTATTTATGTCATATTCAATGAAAATAGGCAGCAAAAATCAAGGGACTCCTTTCCTATATAACTAAAAAGATTTTGGTGAAAAAAAAAATGTAATGAGGTGCCATTTTAGTCCATGAGCTCTTATTTTTAAATTATTTAATGGGTGTAAGCATTCTCCTTCAGAAGGCAAAAGACTTGAGGGTATTGTTAATGGGATAATTATTTTGTATCTAGCATGTTAGGCATTAAAAAATTCTTGAGTCTTGAGTTACATTCTGAAAAGTTAGCAGTTAACTTTAATGATTCAACTTTATAGTAAACCAAATAATAGTTAACCGAATAAAGTCATAGTAAAAGAAGTAGATGTAAGTTTTATAAAAGTGAATTCAAATCAGTCAAAAAAAAAATCTCCAAATTTATGTTTTTTGTCTTTTCCAAAACATTTGAGAAAGATTATAAAAGGCTTTAATTAGCATTAAAAAATAAAGGAAGATACTTAAGGTAATTTCTTTTTATTCCTCCTGAGGAAATTTTCAAGCCCCATTTTTGGGAATATGGTCGAAGATAACTTTGACCTATTTTTTTTTTTTCTGGAAAAACTCACAAGAGAAGTTATGATAAGTTTCTCATTATACATTATAATTTTTAGCATCCCTAATCTATATCTGTAGCCAAGTGTGCCTGCAAATCTACACAATTAATTATTTATGTGAGTTATCAGGTGGATCAAATAATGGAAGTGTAACAAGAACAGGATGGTCGTGGGACTGCATCCACATGCTCCCTTGTAGAACGCTGGCAAGAGCACCCAAGTGTCAAATGTGTCTGTAGCCAAGTGTGCCTGCAAATCTACACAATTAATTATTTATGTGAGTTATCAGGTGGATCAAATAATGGAAGAGTGTAACAAGAACAGGATGGTTGTGGGACTGCATCCACATGCTCCCTTGTAGAACGCTGGCAAGAGCACCCAAGTGTCAAATGTGTGAGAAGACCTCCTCCCAACACAACTTGTCCCCCCCCCCCCCCCCCCCCCCCCCCCCCCCCCCCCCCCCCCCCCCCCCCCCCCCCCCCCCCCCCCCCCCCCCCCCCCCCCCCCCCCCCCCCCCCCCCTTTTTCCCCAGTGGGAATTTACCCATTAGAAGTAAAAGCCTCACTATTATCTGTTCTGACTAAAGTCAACTAGATTCCTAATAGTCTTGAAGAATCTGGAATGGAGTGAAGGCCACATCCACACTTTCTGGAACTGTTATCACAAGACTACTTTTAACCTGCCATCAGACTTTCCGATGCCTAAAGAAGTTGTATTAACTCAGGATGGTGAAAATGTATCTTGTGGCTCTTATACATCTGTACCTAGGATGCATCTGAGAACCACTCATTAGTCTATATGATGCCATATAACCAATAAAAAAACTGATATACTGATTAAGGGGTTGTTCCCTGCTTCCCCCTTTTCTTGGTTCTCCCCTTCGCGTGATTATAAAATGCTGAGGTCTGCTAGCCCCTCCCAGAGCACATTTCTCAGGGCAACCTGACCTATGTGTTTCCCAGCTGCAGGTGACACACTGGCTCAATAAAGTCCATGCTCATATGTTCAGCCTCACTTTCCTTTAGATCAACAAGGGTAATATGTGCTGTATTTTGTTAAAAAAAAATTTTTTTTTTTTTAAATCACCTTTATGATTGTTAAAGAGTGTAGTCACTAGGAGGGGAAAAACAAAAAAATCCCTCCTCTACATTTTAAGGCTCATGATAACAGCAGAGGGCGCCAGATGGACACGCTGTGCTGAGGAGCACTGGGAGATGGACATGAGGAGGCGTCACCTCGGTTCGCTAGGGAATAGACAGGGCAGAATCCAGTAAAACCTCGCAGAAAACTCAGTTCTTGTAACATTTCTATTTGTTTCCAAGGCTAGCACGGCTTGAGGAAAGAAGTATAATGTTTTAAAGTAAAACTTCTATTTTACTTAGGATTTAGTTTTTGAAAGACAATATTGTCTTCCTCTAGCCCATACAAATAAATTATTTCTGGCTGTAAACAGTAATAGATTAAACGAGTGAACTAATTTCGTATAAAAAGCATAGTCTGACTTCCCTCTGAACTTGACAGTGGAAATAGCATTCCTTCCTTCCTTTATTCATTCATTAATAATTTAGGAAATGACTACAATTCAGTCATTCTTAGTGGGGCAAGAGGTTGCTATAAATATTACTAATAATAGTGTAAATGCAGCTTATTGTTTATTTTTACAAAACAAATCATATTGGATTCAAGAGTGTTGCATTTCTAGCTCTCCCGGGGGGGGGGTGGGGAGGATATAATTATGCCTACAGAATAAGTCATCTTAAACACAATTCCTAGTGCCCTGGGAATTGGTAGGGGACTGTGCTACTCGAATATAGCAGTTCACAAAAAAGAAGAGTTGAGAATCAAAACTCTGTGGGAATATAATGAAGAATAAAAGTTTTCTTGTGCTAAGACTCTTATAGTCACTGCAAATCCAGAACTGTCCTGGAAAGGAATAATCACATAAAAGAGAGACCACTACAGCTCAACAGAATGTCAGAGTGAAAGATTAATTCCAACTAGGAATGATTAGGAAATTCTTTGTGAAGGTGGAAAAAGATGGACATGATTACATGATGTATAACTTTAAAAGGTAAGGTAGCTCTTTAATTATTAAACAATACATTCTTAAAACATTTATTCAGTACCAAGGTGCTAGAGACACAAAGATAAACAGGATAAAATCGATGTCCCTGAATATTTCAGGCAGGGGACATATACCAAAAAGGAAGACAAAACAATGCCACAGAAAAAAGTACATCACGGGCTGGCCCGTGGCTCACTCGGTAGAGTGCGGTGCTGATAACACCAAGGCCACGGGTTCGGATCCTATATAGGGATGGCTGGTTCGCTCACTGGTGGAGCGTGGTGCTGACAACACCAAGTCAAGGGTTAAGATCCCCTTACCGGTCATCTTTTTAGAAAAAAAAAAAGAAAAAATACATCACTATAAGACAACATGAGTACAGTGCTAGGACAGAGGTGACATAGGCCTTTAGAGGAATAAACAGAAAGAAGCCTTTAGTGCTACCTGGGAGAGATGGGTAAAATGGAATAAAGTTATGCCTGAAGTGAGATTTCATGCGTTTGTTATTCATTCGAATAACATGTAGTGAGTGCCTGCTGTGTTCATAATGCTTGTCCTCAATGGATTAATAGTCAAATGGTAGACCAGATGTGTAGATATGTAAGCGCAATGATAGGTTTAATTAAATGTAAGGTACACAGCATTATTAAAGACAGGATGGTCAAATGTATGTGGCAGGCTGAGGAAAGGAGTGAGTTTTGAAAGATATGGAGGTATTCGCTAGGCAGCTTGTGATGAGGAGTACCAAGGACTGAGGGCTAAGTACAGACAATGACAACAGGGGGTGTAAAGGGCTGCTGCAGCTTGGTGTGCACACAGAACTGAAAGAAATTTATGACTAGAGCTTTGGGTAAGAAAGATGAAGCAAGAAATTAGGTTGGTAGGGACCAGATTATACAGGGCCTTGAATACAGATTTAATGACTTTGAATTCTACTCTGTGGACCAGTAGTTTCCAAACTGGATTCCACTATGTCCTTGAATTCCAAGGTTGTACCTCAGGGAGGTAAGGGGCACAACAAAAGGGCAGATTTTCGGGATACGTGCATGCCAGGCTATAGGAGTTTTAAACATGAGTCTTTAGGCAACGTACAGTCTTTGAACACTTTTAAGGAAGTGATGAGCTAAGAATTGTGTTTTGGGATGATATATCCATCCACAACACCATGCCAGAAATCTGGAAGTCATTCCAAATCGCTCCATTCCTCTCCTAATTCATAAGTAGTCACTAAATCCTATTCATTCTTTCCCTTAAATAGTTCTCAAATCCATCCTTACCCCTGGGACTGTTATGGTTCAGATCCTTACCATTTTCCCCTGGTCAAATACAAGAGCTTCCTAGCTGACTGCTCTGCACTCTTCACTCAGTCCTACCCATAATTTTGTCATATCAGTTATTGCAGCATTTTGAAATTTATCAGTTAAGTGTACATGTTTTCCATTAGAGTGTGAGCCCCTGGAAAGGAGGTATCGGAGGGGTCCTGAAGGACTGCCATTGGGATTCACTACTAAATATTCTTTGGTTATTCATTCTCTCTCACAATATCAATTTTTCCTTTTCTACTGGATCATTGCCATCAGCATCAGGCATGCTGTATTTTTCCCCATGCTAAAAATTCTACCTTTGTCTCCATATCTCTCATTTGCTACCACTTCCTTCATAGCAAAACTTAAAAGAATTATATAGAACTACTTTATTTCTTGGGGCCGGCCCCAACTATCAGCAATGCCTCTTGTGCCCAATCTGAATGCCTCTCACCATATTCACTGCTAGCATCCTAGTGTAAGTTACTATCAGCACTCATCTGGTTTACTGTGATAGTCTCTAAATTAGTTTCTTTGCCCTCTTAGACTCTTTTCCATCTAGAAAAACCCTTTAAGTTTATAACTCATGTTGCTCTCTCTTGTTGAAAAATCCTCTAAAAATATTTAACCACATTTTAAAAAAATCAGAAGTTTTTAACATAGCCTGCCCAGTATGATCTGGCTATAGGCATTCTAATTGCAAACCCCTCCATTATCCTTGTACACCCCACTCTAGACATACTGATTCTTCCTTCACATAATTCTCAGATCATACATTCTCAGGGAGACTTTCTCTGACAACCTATTTAAGATGCCAATCCAACCCTCCCCTCCTTCACTTTTGTTTCTGTATTCATTGACTCTGCTTTGTTTTTCTTCACAGCTAACATTACATTATACATTTGTTTGATTGTATATTGTCTATCTCTTCCACTAGAATGTGACAAAGACCTTTTCCTTGATCTAACTCTATTTGGTCTCTAGGTCCTGTCCTTGGGCATGTCCACAAAAGTCCAGTTTCAGCAAGAATTCTGCTAGGTTAATTTATCCAGAATTCACCACCCTTGACATCTGATCACCCTTGGTATCTAACCAAATTCCTTACCCCCCTTCTATCTCCCAGGTAATATCTGATCACCGTGGCCTACCTTCAGCAAGAATCCTGTTAGGTCAGTTTAGCAAAGAATTACCCTACCCGGTTAGTAATTTTCCATCCATCAACACACCCCACCCCCCTCCTTGGCTATAAACCCCTACTTTTCTTTGTTGTGTTTGGAGTTGAGCCCAATCTCTCTCTCCCAATCTCTCTCTCCTATTGCAAAACCTCATTGCAATAGTCCCTGTACCTATTGCAATAGTCCTAAATAGTCTGTCTTACTGTCTTTAATAACTGTCAATGAATAATTTTTTCTTTAGCAAACGTTAACATTATGAGCAGTAAAAAAAGACAGACCATAGTATCTGTCTTGTTCATTGCTATACCTCCAGTGTCTACAATAGTGCTGTGCACTCAGTAGGCATTCAATGTATCTTTGTTCAAGGAATGAATAGGTTTAGAACAAAGGAACAATATACTTAGAGAATCTGGGAACCTTTAATTGGTGGAGTAGCTAATTTTAAAACACTTTAAAAACATTTCAGTATTTTAAAAACTGAGGGTAAAACTTTTATTAATGAATACTTTAAAAAAACATTAACACAACTTAATTTCATAGAATCAGAATCTCAGAGTTAAGTGCCCTAAAAGGTCACCTAGTCTAAGCCCACATTCCAATTAAAAAAGGAAATTAAATTCTCTGGCTATTTTTTAACGTTTTTATTCTTGGAGGGAGAGTTATTTTATTATTTATGGAGCATTTCGAACTTTTGAAATTACCTAATTTATCTTATGTTTGCATTAATTAGTCATTTCAAAGCTTTGTTGGTAATGTTAACAGGATTGAGCCAACAGCCAGAGCATTAACACTCACTGGAGGTCATTAAAAGTATATAAACCAACAGCCAGAGCATTAACACCCACTGGAGGTCATTAAAAGTGTATAATAAAAGACTTCAAATAATATGTATATTGTATAGTTTTGTCAAGGGTTGTTTTAATTCCAAAGAATAGAGATCATAATCAATTCAAGGTGACACTGGTATCTCCTTATTCAAACNTGAAACTTATGTTTTGAGTCTGGAGCTCTTCCTCGGAGTTTAGACTTTTGTGGCCAACTACCTAATTGACATGTCTTTTTTGGATTTCTATTAAACATCTCAAACTTGTCATGGTCAAACAGAACTTTATTCCTCATCCTGTCCTTTTCCCTCCAATTTATTTCGTATAAAGTCCTGTGTAATGCCACCCTTGTTCATCTAGTTGTATGGGCCAAAAATCTAAGTCTTTGATTCCTCTTTTTTGATTCTTCTCACACCTCTCA
>NW_007726233.1:333045-336608 GCF_000696425.1 Galeopterus variegatus | reverse complement strand
ATTCTAATTGCAAACCCCTCCATTATCCTTGTACACCCCACTCTAGACATACTGATTCTTCCTTCACATAATTCTCAGATCATATATTCTCAGGGAGACTTTCTCTGACAACCTATTTAAGATGCCAATCCAACCCTCCCCTCCTTCACTTTTGTTTCTGTATTCATTGACTCTGCTTTGTTTTTCTTCACAGCTAACATTACATTATACATTTGTTTGATTGTATATTGTCTATCTCTTCCACTAGAATGTGACAAAGACCTTTTCCTTGATCTAACTCTATTTGGTCTCTAGGTCCTGTCCTTGGGCATGTCCACAAAAGTCCAGTTTCAGCAAGAATTCTGCTAGGTTAATTTATCCAGAATTCACCACCCTTGACATCTGATCACCCTTGGTATCTAACCAAATTCCTTACCCCGCTTCTATCTCCCAGGTAAAAACTGATCACCGTGGCCTACCTTCAGCAAGAATCCTGTTAGGTCAGTTTAGCAAAGAATTACCCTACCCGGTTAGTAATTTTCCATCCATCAACACACCCCACCCCCCTCCTTGGCTATAAACCCCTACTTTTCTTTGTTGTGTTTGGAGTTGAGCCCAATCTCTCTCTCCCAATCTCTCTCTCCTATTGCAAAACCTCATTGCAATAGTCCCTGTACCTATTGCAATAGTCCTAAATAGTCTGTCTTACTGTCTTTAATAACTGTCAATGAATAATTTTTTCTTTAGCAAACGTTAACATTATGAGCAGTAAAAAAAGACAGACCATAGTATCTGTCTTGTTCATTGCTATACCTCCAGTGTCTACAATAGTGCTGTGCACTCAGTAGGCATTCAATGTATCTTTGTTCAAGGAATGAATAGGTTTAGAACAAAGGAACATAATACTTAGAGAATCTGGGAACCTTTAATTGGTGGAGTAGCTAATTTTAAAACACTTTAAAAACATTTCAGTATTTTAAAAACTGAGGGTAAAACTTTTATTAATGAATACTTTAAAAAAACATTAACACAACTTAATTTCATAGAATCAGAATCTCAGAGTTAAGTGCCCTAAAAGGTCACCTAGTCTAAGCCCACATTCCAATTAAAAAAGGAAATTAAATTCTCTGGCTATTTTTTAACGTTTTTATTCTTGGAGGGAGAGTTATTTTATTATTTATGGAGCATTTCGAACTTTTGAAATTACCTAATTTATCTTATGTTTGCATTAATTAGTCATTTCAAAGCTTTGTTGGTAATGTTAACAGGATTGAACCAACAGCCAGAGCATTAACACCCACTGGAGGTCATTAAAAGTGTATAATAAAAGACTTCAAATAATATGTATATTGTATAGTTTTGTCAAGGGTTGTTTTAATTCCAAAGAATAGAGATCATAATCAATTCAAGGTGACACTGGTATCTCCTTATTCAAACCTCGCCAGTTTAAAAGTATTCAGTGTAGATAGTCACTGAATCCATGCCAGAGGGGAAATAATTGATTTAACTGATCTAAAAGTGTGTTTGAGCTTTTTTCAGACAAGCTGTCAACACAGACATGGAAGCAAGATTCTAAAAATGCTGTCAGATCCATAATGTTTATACAGCAAAGCAAACAACCTTTGTTATTCCAATTAATGCATCTGCTCATGAAGGAAGTCTGATCCAAAATGTTTAATTTTTTTCATATCTACACTGAAAATGATAATGTTGACTCATATTGATGCAATTTAGAAATGTACTCGCCACAAAATGAAAATGGATTGTTAGGTATAATATTTGTTACTAGGGTACCTGCTAAAAATAACATCTCAAAGTTATTTATTACATTTCCTTCAAAGGGTTTTAAGTATTGTCACATGTATTCTATCTACTTATCTTTTTGAAGAGTGTTGGGCTGAGTAATATTATTCTCTCAACCTTAGAAACCAATTTATTATCATAAATGTCAAGAGGTAAAATGTGTAGAGGGAAAATAGTTCCAAGATCAAAGTTTATTAAGATACCTTGGACTGTGGCCTACAATACTTTATGGTAATTCTCCTATCTTTTTCCTTTGATAGTTTCATTCTAAAATGGGGAGTGGGAATTGGGGATTGAACACCCTAACGACTGAAAAGTACTTTAGATATAATCTTGTTCAACACCACTAGTTTTAACAATGAGAAGTGAAATGATCTGTTGAAGGACACACTGCTAAGTGGCTAAGCTGAGACATGAATTCAGGAGTTTTGATTCGAAATACTGTTTTTCTCTACTATCTCTTATGATTATGAATGATTATTGAGCTAAATCCAACAGGGTTTGGTACAGTCAACAGGTAAAATGACCTCATTTTTCAACAAATGACATTTTTAAAAAAGAAAGGGAAGAAGAACCATTACAGATTGAAAGAGACATAAAAGACATACCAACAAAATGCTAAGTGTGACTTTTTTGATCCTGATTACAATAAGCCAAATGTAAAACTACAGTCTTGAGACAATCAAGGAAAATTGAACACAGTGTAGTTATTCCATTACAGTCAGAAATTATGGTTAATTTTGTTAGATATGATAGTAGGAGTAAGGGTACACTGAAAAGAAGTCCTTATCTCTTAAAGCTTTATACTGAAGTATTTGCCAGTTAAATAATCTATCTGGTTATATGCTTTAAAATACTCCAGAAAACAAACAAAACAATGCATAGATAGATTGGTAAGTGTTGACAATGTTGATAATCATAGAGGGTTATTTATGCTACTATATTTTTGTATGTTTGAAGATTTTAATAAAAAATTTTTAAAAAGTAATTATTGAGCTTGTACTTCATATAAGACACCATCAGAACACTTATTACTCATCAGTGTCCAACATAGTTTTTATTTTAAATTGGGGAACAATAACAGAAACACCTTATCATTGAATGTATAAGGTTTTCAGGTTCGGCCTCATGCCTATCCCCGACCTCATTACTAATGACTGCCACACCGAGATGCAAGATTATGCTTTGTATTATTAATATGCTTATAAATAAGATGAAACCCTGCTTTTCCCTGTGTTCTTGTTCCCTGATTCTCTAGCTTGGTAACTCTTTTTTAAATTTCAATTCAGCAAACATTTCTGTAATGATGTATAAGTTTCCATTAATCCCTAGGAGCAGCAGATGGATTAAGAACATATCATTTTCATATGTATATATATGTAAATACATATTCATATATGTATATATGATAATAGAATTGATAAATGCCATATTATATAGAAGAAAAATAAACCCTAAATCCTAAAAAAAAACTGTAAGGAAAAAGTTATCAAAATCTTGATTAATCATGTTAAAGAAAGGACAGAATTATCTTTCTAGTCTCTCTGTAGAAGAAGTTACAAAATAGGATGAAGCAATCAAAGGGTATGCGGCCCAAAAATATAGACAACAAATATTGTGGAGGTATGCTGGATAGTTAATTTATAAAAATTCTATTACAGGGTTGAGATCCCGTTGCTGGTCCCGGTCCAGTACGGGCGCGACACCGAGGGTTGCGATCTGTTGCCGGACACGAAAAAAGAAAAAAAAAAAAAAAAAAAAAAAAAAAAAAAAAAAAAAAA
>NW_007726233.1:329898-333035 GCF_000696425.1 Galeopterus variegatus | reverse complement strand
GTTCAGATCCCACATACAGACCGGTTCCCGCTCACTGGCTGAGCGAGGTGCGGGTGCAACGCCGAGGGTTGCGATCCGTTGCCGGACACGAAAAAAGAAAAAAAAAAAAAAAAGAAAACAAAATAGAAAAAAAAAACCCAAAACAAAAAAAAGCCTCTCTCTTTTGGGAAGCTTACATTCTGGTTGGGAGAGAAAGAAAACAAAATAGAAAAAAGAAACCCAAAACAAAAAAAAGCCTCTCTCTTTTGGGAAGCTTACATTCTGGTTGGGAGAGAAAGACAAAACAAAAACATAATAAGCAAGTAAATTAAATAGTATGTTAGAAGGTTAGAGCAATGGAAAAAATTGAGGAGGGTTGGGGATGGAGATTGAAGGGCAGGGATCATGAGTGAGATGAAACTGCAATTTTATAGGGTGGTCAGTGAAGGCCTCATGCAGGTGACTCTGAGCAATGACTCAAAGGAACCATTTGTTGATAATACTGACGGAATCTAGTGTGGTGTATTAGTTTAGTGGTACTCCACGAATCTCCTATTCAGGCTCCACTTGAGAATATTTGAAGTAAAATAATCCCGGAGGTCCAGTAGTAGGAAGGTAAAGCAATAACAGTTGAATCAGGGTTAAGAACTGAACAACTGCCTGGGGCACCAATCCTAGACTGGTACTAAACAACATAGGCACACTAAAACATCATTAGAAAATTTAAAAAATGGGAAATATTGCATTTACTGTAACACCTTTGGGCATGAAACCCTTAAGGCGCGTGACTCTTAAGCAGATCTAGTCTGATTAACTGTCAGGTTTTCTACTGCTGAATAGGAGGCAGATATGAAACCACATCTGAAGTGTCCAGGGCAACAGAAGGCTGGGTGCTGCCGCCAACAGTTGTCCTTTTCCACCCTTTTCATCCACTTAGCATTCAATATTTCCTCTAAATAAAAGTTGGAAAAACGACAAAAAACATAAGCTTAAAAGGTACATTATTGGTTCACCCTACAAATAACAAAAATATGAAAACGAGACTATGATTGTGAGCATTTTAAACTTTTTTAGAGCACCATATGTTATTTTTGTATAGGCAGCTGTGATGTAGTGGAAAGACAAGTCAGAACTGGATATGAGTTCTGACTCTGCCACTTTTCAGCCTCGGGCAGATCAGAAAGGGAAAAACTAAATTTTATCATCTATAAAGCAGGGATAATAAGTATCTTTTATGGCAATTAAGTGAGATAACTGTGTTTAAATAAACTCCTTAATCAACAAAGTATTGTACACATTTGGCATAATAATAAAGCTACAAAGTAGTCCATAGTACCTATGTAAGAATCATAGTTCGGAAGTATATAATTTAACTTGTAATTATAAACAAATAGTTAAGACAGTGCAAAACGCTTTACAATCTCAGTTTATAGTTTGTCTTCATGTAGCTTCAAAACAGCAATCTAACTTGAAGACTTTTCAACATCTTTCAGTGGGCTATCAGAACAAGAGACAGACATATCCTACATCTCAAAAGCAGAATAGGTATTATGTTTTCTTACTCACTTGAATGAATACTGAAGGAGAGACCCTTCAACAAATGAAAGTTCAACATCAAAAATAACTGGCTATTTTCTCAAAATTGCCAGCTAGGTAGAGTGATTCTTAAATGACACTTCTTGTCGGCAAGAAAGATGATCCAAAGAATGAAAAAAAATAGCCTCTGTTCAACAGCTGTGATATCTATCATTTATAAACTGTGATCACCTCTCATCAGATTATCTTGGTCTTGAAAGAAGAATAAATGTACTGTATGTTTGTCATCTGTATATTTAGTACTTCTCAGAAAACAAGTTTTGTTACAACCTCTTCTTTCTGATCAATACGTATAAACAGTGTGATAAAAGTCTTCATGTTTGAGGAATGTGACCTTGAAACTCTACTGGCACGCACAATGTTATAAATGTTCTACTAACCCTTAATAACATATCTCCAAACAGCAAATAATCGTATTTTTACTGTTTTGTATAAATTTTATTTCATTGGCAAAGTTGTATATATTTATTGTATGCAGCATGTTGTTTTGTACATGTATACACCGTAGAATGGCTAAATCCAGCTAATTAACATATGCATTACTTCACACACTTATCTTTTTTTGTGATGAGAAGTAAAATAATCTTTAAGCACTGGAAGACAGGACCACATTAAAGGATGGGACAACATTTAAAGGAAGGAGGTAAAGGAGGGAAAGGAGGAAGAGTTACTTCACCAAATTCTCCGTCAGTCTTAAGTACTCTGCCTGGCCTCATGATTCCAATTTCCTCTTGCCATTTTTCTTCCACGTTTATCTTTATCACACTTTTTTTTTCTTTAATTTGTGCCCTTATATTGCTCTTGCTTCTCACAATCTCTCTTTTTCCCTTATGCATTTTACTTTCTACGTGCACTACAATCCCCCTTTACCTCTATTTCCCCACTTGCCTCCTGTGCAGCTCTACCACCCTGTACTATATATTCATACAAGCATGTGCTAAAATACACGCGAGAAAACACTGTGACTGCGACTCATCGGAAAACCGTGTGCAAAATCAGTTACAAGTGGGAGCTCTGGAGGAGAGGCTGTTGAGGGTGTCTTCCCCCTATACATAGAACACGATGGTCGAGAATGATAACAGCAGCAGAAGACAACTGAAGACAGCACAGGCTAGGTTCTCTCTGTGTCGTGACCTGTACCAAAGACACTCGGCCGCGACTTGAGACACTTCCTTGAGGCTCTCCTCCGACTGCCCTTCGATCAGGGCCCTTCCCCCGCTCCCACGCCCGGCTTCCCACATGCCCACATTTTATTTTGAGGTGCCCTCGCGAGCACACGTAGGCCCGTTTCTCCCCTTCAAGTTCGACTTCCACCGCTCCGCGTTCCCCAGGATCCGGCCCAAACCTCACCGGCACATTTTCACCGCCGCGGGGCTCCTCAGAAAGGGCCCCTCCCGCCCTCGGGGCCCCGACCCCTCTCTCGCCGCACCTGCCGCCCTCCACCCTCTTTCGCACCCCGCGCACCTGGCTCGGCCCCGCCCTCCGTCCCCCTCGAGCGTCCCAGCCCCCCGGCTGTCGCCGCCGCGGGCTCAGCCACAGGCGGCCCTGGCGCCCGGGCACCG
>NW_007726233.1:269203-329885 GCF_000696425.1 Galeopterus variegatus | reverse complement strand
TGCCGGGCGGCAGGTGGAGCGGCCGCGGGCCGCGCGGGGCTGGGGCCCTGGGAGGACGGCGGGCACCGCCTCGGCGGGCAGCAGCGCCTAACGCCCGGCAGAGCCCGGGGGTGGGGTGGGGTGGGGCCGAGTTTGAGGGCGGGGGACGGGCGTCCTGGGTTCCAGGTCCAGCGCGCATCTGCCTTTCGGGTGGTCGGAGGAAGGCACTTCTCTGTTCTCCGGACCTGAGTGTCCTCTTCTGCAAAACTGGCAGATTTGCACTAGACCCATAAGCTGCCTTCTAGCTCTGAGACCGGAAGGGTAGGACTGAAGAATAAATAAGTCACGCTAGTGATTGATGATTGAGTTGCCGTTTTGTGCCAGGTGTCCTGTTAGGTGCGTTACATGTGGATCTCATTTAATCCTTACAGCGACTTTGTCAGGATGTTTTCCTCACCTTAAAGGTGAGAAAATGGGGACCCCTAGAGGTTTAGTAACATGCCCAAGGTCATAGAGAAATTGGCAGAACCAGGATGAGGTCAAAGATGTCCTCCAATTCTGGCCTTGCTGGGAGGTCCCTGCCGTCCCCCGATTCTTTCATGTTCCAGGATTCTCGGTTGGTGGGGCTGTTTGGGAGATGCTCGGGGGCCTAGAGGTGGTGGGTCTTTCTGCTGGGTGTGCGAAACGCTGAAACGCAGCTGGATTGAGGCAGGGGTTAATTAGAACTGGGAAGTCTGAAGGTTGGTTGGTGTAAGTAAAATTGTTTGAGGAAGGCTTCTAGAATGAAGGAGAGAAAAAGGTTCTTCGGCATTGGAGGATTTGGGTATGAGGAGATCAAAACTGCTAAGGCACGTTCTGCTGAGGTCTGTTTTCTTGGAGATGAGATCCTATTTTGGGTGTAGAAAAACAGGCTGCTTTTGAAATTTTATACTTCTTACTAGTTAAGTAACTATTAAGAAGAACTGGTTAAATATTGAGTTTTCCTTTGTTTTTTTTTTTTTTTTTTTTTTTTTTTTTTTTTTTTTTTTTTTTTTTTTTTTTTTTTTTTTTTTTTTTTTTTTTTTTTTTTTTTTTTTTTTTTTTTTTAGGCAGATCACGGAAGAAGAAATTCATATGGATAAATATCATTTTTTAAATGCTCATAGTCACTAGCAAAAACATTAAAATGTTTTAGACAGTGGGGTACATTTTTGTCAAGGACTTTTAAAGGCCCACCTCCCGCGCTGGGGGAATTGGGGGCCGGGCCTCGCGCATGCGCCGCCGGCGCCACGCGCCCCGCGGGGCGGGGGGGCTGGGAATCGGAGTCTTTCTTCGCCGGCGCTGGCTCCGCTTCCTGCCCTCCCTCCTCCCTCGCCTCGCGGGAAGGCGTCCCCTCACCCTCGCGGAGACTCGCGGTGGCCTCCCGGGCACACGCCGGCTCGCACGGGGAGCTCAGGGACTGAGGCGCCACCTGCGCGCACCACGCGCGAAACGCGCGGACGGGATACCCCAGAAAGTTCTGCCTTCCGCGGCGCACTGCCCTAGCCGACCTTCCGTAGGTTCCACCTGCTTTTTCTTTCTGTTTTTCAAACCTGTCCTGCGATGGGTTGGTAGATTTCCAAACGGGCAGTTCCTACAAAAGCTCCGGAAAAGCCGTGCTTTACTATCCACGAGTCCCTGATTCTAAAGGAGGCTCAGTAAGTCACTGGTTTTTATTGTGCCTCAATGAGTCACGTGGAATTTAATGAACCTATCCTCTCTCCAGAACTAGCACCAGCTTATTAAAAATACTTTGATGGTTGCAAATCCAGAATTATAAATGAAACGCTGGCTTTTTTTTCCTTTTTCTTGAAAAAATGCTGGGTAGGCAGACTAGAGATTTTATTCTGAGGTGTCCATTTCCTTGTAAAATTCTTATTTTAACCTCAAGTCAAGGCTGTTGAATAGGTAGAAGAGACTCATTGTTCTTTCCTGTGGAAAGGATCAGCTCCTGTTTTCTTCTGTGTATCTAATATCCATTCATTTATTCAAAAAATACCTATTGAGGCTGGTCGGTTAGCTCCCTGGGGAGAGTGTGGTGTTAATAACACCAAGGTTAAGGGTTCCGTCCCCTTATTGGCCAGCTGCCAAAAAAAACCCCAAAACAAACAAAATATTTATCGAGCACTTACAATATGCTATGCACTGTTGTAGGCAATGGGGATACAACAAAGCACAAAACCAGACCCTTTTATGGAACTTACATTCTAGAAGAAGACAAACAATAATCGAAATATATGTCAAATGTTTGTTTAGTGCTGTAGAGAGAAATGATGAATCAGGGAAGTGAGGATAGAGAGTTTTGTGAGGTTGGCAGTTAATAATATGGTGGCCAAACAAGGCCTCATAGACAGGTGATATTGGTGTAAAGACCTAAAAAGTTTGTAAAATTCTTTGAGGTCTTGTGAGGGCTATGAAGTCCTGGCTTATTTTTGAAAGACCTTATAAGTAGAGTGGATAGTTAGGAGAATGTGTTTAGAATGAATATAGGAAGATCCAGGATTGGATTAAAGCCGGTAATATTACTTGTCATTTAATATCGTTACTGAGGACTGTTATTATGATATTATACAGCTACTCAAACAAACAGTGCCTTTGCCATTTGGACATGGACAGTCTCAAAGTTATATAACTTAACCCTATGTCCTTTCATATTGTGTTAAAAAGTTAGTGTTTGTCTTAAAATCTTCTACTGGAGTCTAAATGTAGAGTAGAACACCCATCAGATTAATCAGTCATTGTCAAGGGACAACTTAAATCTCTTTGGTATATACTCTTGAGCTGCTTTTGGGCATTGCCTTCTTCAAATATAAACTAACAGAAGGAACTCTGATTTATGAGAAATCTTTTTCCTGGAGAACCCCATCAATGAGCAACCGATTGGAGGAGTTTTCTTAACAGTGCATTAGATCCTCTCCAAATGACACTGTGGTTTCCCATCCAAGATTAGAATCAATACAATTGTTTATTCGATAAGAACTATTGAAATTGCTACAATATAAAGTTACTCATTTAATTCTTCAAGGGACAAGTTAAAAGAAAAAGCTCATGTGTTTTAAAAAACAGCTTTATTGAGGTATATTTTATGTATCATAAAATTCACCCATTCTAAGTGTACAAGTCAATGATTTTTAATAACTTTACCAAGTGCTGTAACCATCACTACAGATCAGTTTTAGAACATTTTCGAACACTGAAATAAGTTCACTTATACAGGTTTACATTTAATCCCATTCCTACCCTCAACCCCAGGAAACCACTAATTTATTTTCTGTCCATATAGATTTGCTTTTTCTGGATACTTCTTATACATAGGGTCATTCAGTATGGACTCTCTCAACATCTAGCATCTTTAACAATGTTTTTGAGGTTCTTATATGACATAGTTAATTTCTTTTTATTTCTGAATAATATTCCATTGCATGAATATGCCACATTTTGTCTATACATTCACCAGTTGATGGACACTGTTTTTAAGTTTTAGGCTATTATAAATAATGCTAGCATGCATATTTGCATGCAAGTCTTTTTGTAGACATATGTTTTTGTATATCTTGTGTAGATACCTAGGTGTAGAATTGCTAGGTCATATCATAGTTTTATGTTTAACTTTTTGAGAAAATGCCAAACTGTTTTCCAAAATTATTGCACCATTTTACAGTCTCACTGACAAAAAATGATAGTTCCTTTTTCTCCACATCTTTGTCAACATTTGTTATTGTCTGTCTGATTTATTATAGCCATTCCATGGATGTGAAATGGTATTTCATTGAGTCTTTAATTTTGCATTTGGCTCATGAAATTGAACAACTTTATATGTACTTATTAGTCTTTCATGTATCTTCTTTGACTAAATTCTGTTTGTATCTTTTGTTTATGGTGTGATTGGATTATTTGTCATTTTGTAAGTGGAGTTATAAGAATTCTTTGTAAATTCTGGACACAGGTTATTTATTGGATACGTTTTCTCCAAGTCTGTTATTTGCTTTTTGTTTTCTTAATGTTGTCTTTTGGAGTATAAAAGTTTTGGGGGAAAAAAATAGTAGTTTTGAATTTTTATGAAGTTCATTTTATTGATTTTTTTTCTTCATGGTCCATGCTTTTATATTTTCTTGTAAACATTTTATTGTTTTAGCTCTGTTTTTAAATCTATGACCCATTTTGAGTTAATTCTCGTGTATGGTGTGAGATGAGGTACTAAGGTCAACATTTTACGTGTGGTTATCAGTTTGTCTCAGCACCTTTTATTGAAAGCATGTGCACTTTTAATTGTTATATATTTAAACTTCGTAAAATTAATTTCTACTAAAAAACTTAACAAGATGACTTAATTTTATACGGCTATAAAAACATGGAAACGGAGGAGTGAAGAGCATTTTATGTGCCTTCTCTCTTAACTGTTATGCTAATTATAGATTTTTAAAACTTAAATTGTTGGTGTATCAGTTCATGAACCAAAGTTAGGTACAATAAACAAAATTCAAAATGGCATAGTTTTCATTTAATAGTGCTAGTTTCAGGGCATTCTTAAAAAAGTATATGGAAATCCTTCTATTTGTTGATAAACAATTAAAACCTTATTTAAAATGTTCTAAATTGGATTTACTCCTTTTTTAGTCTATCATAGAGTTAGATTACTAAGGGAGTGCTTATGGAAACATTACATGGGTTGACAGAGTTTAAAAGTAATGCTTTTTATTTACTTAAAATTTTTCTGTGTATTGATTGTTTAGGTTCTCACTTTCTGGGTAGGGTAGACCTGCTCTTTGAGAGGTCTTGTAATTACACTTGTTCACTTCTTATCTAATTTATGTAAAGGTGATAGAAATTCTAGAAGAATAGATCTATTGTTTGTGGTATACAAAGACTGGTTGAAGAAAAAATTGTATTTATAACATAATGCCAATTGTTTATGTAAAAAGAAGGCTGTAGTTTCAAAGTTAGGACTGATAGATGTGGTTTGTGAAATAATTATTTTTCATCGGAATTGTTTACCAAGGGATACTCAGCAACTATGTTAGCCTCTTTCTAGCTCGCAAAGTCTCATTGAGGAAATTCCCTTTTTTGTTTTTCACAGTCATGAGCTGCATAATGACATTTTGGTCAATGACAGACTGCATATAAGACTGTGGTCCCGTAAGATTATAATAGAGCTGAAAAATTCTTATGGCTTAGTGACGTAGTGGCCATCGTAACATCATTGAACAATTAAATTGGTCTCATAGGAGCAATAGGCTATACCATATAGCCTAGGTGTGTAGTAGGCTATGCCATCTAGGTTTGTGTAAGTACACTCTATGATGTTGTCACAACAATGAAATTTCCTAATGAGGTGTTTCTCAGAACGTATGTATCCCTGACATTAAGAGACTAACTGTAGTTATGTGAATGGTCCAGACTTGGCTCTCAAGAAATTAAATAAATGTTTTACTAATTCCTCTTTTATTTTTTGAGATAACAGGAAGGAAAAGCAAATGGAAAATTTAAATTTTCTTTAACAAGCAATGTTACCATTTTTTAAAAATCTGAAAACCAAGTCGTAAATGATAAACTTAATTTTGGACAACTATTTGGTCAGTTGTTGGAACTAAGAGTTATGCCTGTGGTGTTTTGGTACCTTGCTAGGTTTTGTTTTTGACTCCCATGCTAGTATAAAGACCCTGAACAATTTAACCTCTCTGGGCCTTGTTTTCTTCCTCTCCTAAAGGATAATACTAGAACACCTAATCTGTTAGGTCTTTTACAACTTTATCATTAAACTGATTTTTTAAAGATTTAGTTCCAAAAAATGGATATATTTAATTGTTCATCCTGGTTTAATGGAAATTTGAATTACTAAATACCGGAGCTGTAATGTAGAAGTGTAGTGTAGAATGGAAGAAAAGGGAAATACATTTGTAACGTTTAGTGATAAAAACTACAAAATGGTTAAGTTTTTACATATTCTAATCACTGCACTATATATGCACTTAATTTTATTTATTCCCCAGAGTAATCCTCTGAGTTTGGTATTATCTCTATTTTACAGGTAAAGAAATTGAGAATCTTTAAGTAACTTGTTACTTTAAGTAACTTGCTCAAGGTCACATTACTAGTGAGTGTCAGAACTAACAGTCAAATTCAGGGTTCTCCGAGTCCAAAGTCTGTGCTATGTGGAATATAAAGTCAAAATGCCTAGTATGTTATCGTGTGAGTTTCAAATATACAAGGATATAATTTTGTATGTCTGGGGATATTTATAAAGAATTGAGAAAATAAGATTTAAATGTCTTTATTTTAGTCCACATTTAGAGGTAATAAAAGTTTTTTGAAACTGTATATGGATGATTAAAATTTATATTTTCATGTTCCCAGTGCTTACTTGTATGTGTCAGTCCATTCCATTTCTTATGAAGGTGCTGAATTCTGACAGTTTTAAATCAAACTTTTTAGAAATGCCGGGTATTTGAGTTTGTTTTCTTATGTGAGAGTAGCCTTGACTAAAGATCAGCAATCATCTATAGTAACCAGACTAAAGAGAACTTGTAAAAATGATGTCCTAGAAAGAACACAGGTTTAGGAAGGCATTAGCTCTGGATTTTAATAACATTTCCACTACTAGTTATATGACCTTTGGGAAAACCATTTCTGAGCCTCTGTTTCCTCCTCTGTCAAGTGGGAATAATAGTCAGCCTATATGCCTTCTAGAATATTTATGAAGATCAAATGAGTTGAGGTACATAAAATAGCTTTGAAAAAGATAAAGTGACATACAAATAGATGACATTGTTCTAGAGAGGACAAGATGCATGGCCGTTGTGGGTAAATTCTGAACCCTGTGTTGAAGTATTAATAAGTGCTTGCTGTGTTTTGAAATACTGTCAATTCTGATATCAGGACTGAGACAGAGTTATAATAATCTGCCCCTATTTTTTGGCTGCCTGGATTGAAGAAAGTTCTTAATGACTACTTTATTGTGCTATATGATACTTAATTATTAGTGTTTATATTAAAATACAACGTCCATTTTGGCTAAGTAATATAATTGGTTTTTTCACAAATACGGAAAATGAATAAAGTTAGAATGAATTGGAAATGATGTCAGAGGTATGGTCAGGGGGGCCGGTAATCAGCCTCAACCTCCCAGTCCTTTTACCAGGTTCTTGACTCTGCCACAGGAAAGAATTCAAGGACAGAGTCACAGTAGACAGAACAAGTTTAATATAATAGATAAAAAATACAGGTTCAACAAAGAGTGCAGCACGCTCCAGAGATTGAGCAGGGCCCACACCAAGTTTAACACAAAAGGAAAATTCAGTACACATATCAAGTCTAACAGAAAAGCAAGAAGAACATAAAGTTCAGTACAAAGTTCAGGCTGGCTCAAGAGAGTGAGCAGCACTTGATTTCAAAGTAGGTTTGATACAAAGTAAAGTATACACACCTCACCCAGCAAAGTATGGGTTGCTTCCAGAAAGTGAACAACAACTCTGCCTTCAGCGGGGATTCAGCTTTTATAGTTTCTCCATCCAATAAATATTCAGTTAAGGGAGTGGCTCCCAGTTATGTGCACCAGTCATATTAAAGAATGTTTTGTGCTCTCTATTGAGCATGCCCAGCCACTGGATTGCATAAGCCAGCCCCTCATGGTGTCATTTTCCCATGTTGGTAATAGAAATAGGTCTATCTGGCAACAGTAACTTTCCTCCAGGGGAGAGCTCAGAGGAGGGGGCATGAGACTTCAGGGAGTGGCTGGAAACCCAGAGGCGTGTCCTGAAACCCGAGCCCAGGGAAATTGAGCAACTCCTGTGTTGGAAATACTAGTGAAATAAAAGTGAACGTTCATACAGCTTAGTAGCTAAATTGATTTTACCTTTGAAATTATGCAATTCTAAAAAAGTATTAAATAATTGTTCCAAATAATGAAACTATATTTCTTCTCAAACACTAGATTAGTGATTGAGTCAAAATCAGTTCAGTTTTATCTCTCAAGTAATGAGGTAAATGAAGAATGTGCTATTTAGATTTCTTTTTTTCTGATTTATATGCCATTCATATGATTTGATATAGGTAGTTTTGTCCTTAATTTGAGAATGTATTTTGTTCATTTTGTGTATTCACCTGATTGACTTTCAAAAGGTATTTTCCAATGGAAAGCAATGTTATAAATGGCAGATAGGTCCAGGGAAAGTCCACAAAGGCAACATAATATAGTATATAGATACTCTCTATAGTATAGAGAACGCTGGACTTGGAAGACCGGGTGTGGATCCTTTGTTCTGTCATAAGCCACCTGTGGGGCCTTAAGCCAAACTTGCCTGATCTATAGAATAAGGAAGTTAACACCATATGTTCTCTTACACTGTTGTGAGAAGTACAAGAGAAAACGTATATAAGTGTAAAGGTACTCAAGTCCTATTATGTACTTAAACCCATAGTTAGTTGAACCAGAAATTTATTTGACAAGGGGTAGAAAGAATTTACTCTCTCTTGTCTTGTTTTTCCCAGGATGTCTTTTTTTTTTTTTTTTTTTTTTTTTTGGTATTGAATATGTTCAGAAACTTCTAATTCTCTAGATGCTCCTCACTTTTCATCCTCTCCTCTACACCACTCCCAAGGCCTATATACAAACACATAATTTACATATGTCTATTCCAGATCCCGTGGTAGTGATCATAGAAACTCTTGGAGGAAAGGAGACAAAAGCTGGGAAGGGAGCAGAGTATGAGCAGCAGCTGGCAGTTTATATGTATGCATCATTCTGAAGGCACCGTCTACTTAGAGTAGAACCAAAATAAATATAGTTAATTTTTTCACTAAGTACAGAGAATGCATACTTAGCCAAAAATGCTGTTCTACCAAACTTTCTCTTAACATACCTATGTAAATTAGAAAGGGTTTTGTAGATGATCACATATTGAGGTAATTACTTTTCCCATGCTGACATAGTACTGCTTTCTCTCTCTCTTTTTTTTGGTAATACCATGCCAAAATGTTCACTTATCTTGTGGTCTGTTAGCTTTTCTGAAAGCTTTGGTACTGCTTTGTAATGATAACAACCCATTTATTATTCTGAGATTCCTGTGGTTTCCTTGATGATACAGGAAAATATTTTGTAGAGAAAGTAGTTAATTTTCGAAGCCAAGCATATAATTTAATTTGACCTAGCAGGAAGATCTAATCTCAAATCCTTTAGGAGATAATGAGTAAGTGGGTGGCACAAGACCCCACAAATGTAGAATGTGTTATAGAAATGAGAATAAATCTATCTAGTATATTTCTTAGATGCAAATGTAAGAGAAAGTATTTTGAATTAGTTTTATATTTTAATCTATTATTTAAGTAATTGAAAGTCATACGCCAAGCAGTGTGTTTATTTTGAAATGTGCTGAACCATTTTATTTTTAGTATGGTGTTATTAAGGAAAGAATTTCAGGCAGTTCTTATCTCTACTAATAATAGAAGCCTTCTTCACGGCTTCAAGAGAATAGTATTCTTGTTCAAGTGTTGTCTTATGTTTGATAATGTTTGCCTCTGATAAATTTTACTGTTTATCTTTTGGTGGTGCCTTTTTTTAAAAAAGTACTAATCTTTTTTTTTTTAAATCTACCCTTATTAGATTTATTTAAACAATCTTTAATATGATTAAAGATAACTTATCAAGGCTTGCTATGTCTCCTACTCTGAATGTTAACATATTAGTTTATTAAAATATTTTATTTTTTCAGAATCTTTTTTTCCATATTGTTTTAGACATTTATGTACTCTTAAAATCATGAGGAGCAGTATGTTCTCATCCAATATGTATCAGTTTCAAAATTATGAATTAGTTATAAGACAGTTAAATCTGGCTGTCATAATTAAAAATAATAGAATTAAAGTTTTAAAATATACCATAAGGTTTTTTCCCCTAAATTCTTACTTTACATGGGCAATACCATAAATGTTAGTTATTTTCATCTTCTTTTTTAGGGTGTTTGAGTATAAGTTAGTACTAGATGGTATTCCATATTTGATTTCAGTTCTCCCAGCCTTCATTAATGGAATAATAGAAACAATTTGTATTAAGCATTTGCTGTGGTTAGTCATATTGAACTTTAAGGACAATGTTTTTTCAGTGTTAGTAATGTGGCAATAGATACTACAATGACTCATATACTATTTTAAAATAAAGTGGGAAATATTTGTCACAAAATTTGCTTAAATTATTCTTGCTTCTCATTTGAAATTTAAATCAAATATCATATGATGAGGTTACCTTTTACTCAGATTTACACTGGGTTCCCTTGTAACATTTCAGTGCTCTACTAATTCACAGTTAGATAATATAACAGTTATACTATATACTACAAGTTGATTTCAGCAAGAAATTTGACTTTGTATATTGTAGTAACTTTGTGTATAAGATGAAGAAATATGTTCTGGATGGTTTATTGCTGCTGAACAACTACCAAAGAAGTTAGGTGTCATCATAAAGAGAACTCTCTGCTCTTGTCTATATTCAAATTTTTATAAATGATTTTGATGTAGACTGAGATCTAATAATAGTAAGTGTTTCTATGTGGGATGCACAAAGTTAGATGAGATAATAGATAAATCACAGCATCAGAATTTAGAATTATATTGACTGTTTGGATTGATAGGTGAAAACTAAAAAGGTGAAATTCAGTAAGGATAAATGTCAAATCTAGCACTTAAGTTAAAAACAGAACAAAAACACATGCGTAAAATAATAGAATAGTTGATAGTAGTTCCTAAGATATTGGAGTTTTAGGTGACCACAGCTTAGGCAATATATACAGTGAATGCTTAAATGTAAAAATTGTTACTGGATGTAAAATAGATGTGTGGAGTAGTTGCAGAGGTAGTATAATTCTACTATACTGTGGATTAAGCCAAATTTTGAATACTGGGTTCAATTCTTGGCACCACAATTTGGAAAAAAACTTAGCCAATTATATTTCATTCAGAGAATGACCTTTATAATCATGGGGGTCCAAAAAGTATGCCATGTGAAGTGTGGTAAAGGAAGTGTGATATTTCTCACACTATGAGGAAACATATATTAGGTGTGCTAACTGTTTTTAAATAGCTGAAGTACCATCATCTGGAATAAGGAGTCACCATAATCAATAGTGCTTTGAAGGGCTAGAACTATGACTATTAGGTGAATGTTTCAAGGAGGCAAATCATAATCCAGAATAGTGAGGTTCTTATTAAGGAGATTTGTCTAGTGGTGGCACAGTTTACACCACAAATATGAGAGATTTCTGTTATTGACACTTTTACTTAGATTTTGGATGGCAGTGTATTATTACTATAGAATTCTTAGTTTGAATGTAAGGTTGGCATAGATAATCTATAAAGTCCTGTTTTTTTTTATGCAACATTGTATTATTGCATATACATTTTTACATTTTTTTCTAATACCATTGACTTCTTTCCTGGCTATGAGTTCTAACCTGTGTTAAATCAACCTTCTACTCAAGAAGACTTAGAAAAGCTGGAGAAAATTTAAAAATCTGTTTGAAGGCAGCCAAATTTATTTGAAGGCAGTGTTTGGTATCCCAGTGAAAAGAAAAATGCATTGGAGTGAGTTGACATTTTGCTTGGCTTTTCTGTTTGATTTATTTGCTAATTCGTAAGAATGGTATATGTAAGAAGCCAAATAGACAGCAGTAGCTAAAAGGCAGAAAAACTAAGCAGAGTTTGAGTTCTGGGAAGATAATAGTTGGACTTCACAGCTTATCATGGATAGCCACTGGTAAACAGCTGGGTTTTTGGTTGCAACCCTCTGAAGACTGAAGTCCTGCTTAAAATCAGCTTAATCCCAGACAAATTAAGATGATTTGTCTCCTATCTTTCTTCTGTAGAGAAAAATAAAATCAGTCAAAGCCTCTCCAATTTTCCCCACAAAATGTTCAGCATTCTAGGAGACAGGGCCAAGATAATAGAAACAGACCAGTAGTTAATTTAGATATTAAAGTTATCAGACATGGACTTTCAAATAACTGGTTAATGTTCAAAATTTTAACAGAGGACTGGAATCTATAAAAAATAATCAAAGGAAATTCTAGAACTGAAAAATATGATAATTGAATTAGAACTCTTTAGATGGTTTAATAGCAGATTAGATTCCATCAAAGAGAGGATTAATGAACTGGAAAATAGATCTGAAGAAAATATCCAAACTGTAGTCTAGAGAGATGAAAGGATGGGAAGAAAGTAGGAGACACATATGGGAACACAGAGAAAAAGTCTAATACATTTATTATTGGAAGGGGTCTGGGAAGCAGCAACTGGATGTTTGATGAAGATGTGTCTAATTATGCTATACTGACATTCTGTGTTTCCAGCCCTAAATCCTTCTAGAAAGCTAAGTAAAACTGGTGATAGGTTACCATCTTTTGTGTCCTGTGAGTGTGAATGTCATTTTGAATCCAAGACCACTGATGGTCATACAGAGTAGGCATTTACACAATTCCAGAAGAAGAAGAGAGGATGGGGCAGAAGCAGTATTTAAAGAGATAATGGCAGAAAAGTTTCCAAAACTGATTAAACAGATTGAGGCATTTATTCAGAAGCCCAAGCAGAATAAATACAAGAAAGCCATTCCTATGCACATATTTATAGAACTGCTCAAACCCAGTTCTCTGCTTGAGGCTTCCCTATTCCGGAGTAGACTGCATCTGTCCATGCAGAGATGGGAAAAAATGTTAACAGAAAATCTTAAAAGCAGCCAGAGGGAAAAAAGAAGCATACGAGTATTATTTTTAAAGGAGCAATAAGCTGACTTCTTAATAAAAGCAGTGAAAGCAAGGAAACAATAGAATGATATCTTCTGAGAAGTGAAAGAAACAAACTGTCAGTCTATAATTTTGTACCCAGCAAAAATATCCTTTAAAAAATGCAAAATACATTTCCATGCAAACATAAATTGAGGGAATTTGTCACCAGCAAACCCTCAGTAAAGGGAACACTAAAGGGAATCCTTTAGGAAGAACAATGGAAGCATGAAGTACAAAAAGAAATGAAGAGCATTGGGAATGGTAAATATATGGGTAACTAGATATTGGCTATAGAAAACTGTATCATCTTGTGAGATTTCAAATATATGTAGGAAGTAAGTACAACAATAACAAAATGTGAGAGAATAAAGTACTCTGAAGTCCTTGCATTGTCTGGGAAATGTAAAAATATGAATTTATGTTAAACTTTAGTAAGTCATGTTGTAATCTCCAGAATAACTGTTAAAAATGAAATGTAAAGCCCTAGAAATAAAAAGTCAATTTATTTTTCTTTTGTTTTCGAGAAAATTCTAAATTACTCCACTACTGTACTTCAAAAAGAACATTTTTATGGAATATAAAATTATATGTTAATAGTATATATTATATTCATTAGATATATTTAACCAAAAAACATTAGGGCTGATTAATGGAGATGGAAGGGGAGATGTTTGAAGACAGGAAAAGGAAAGTGAACAAGAAGGAGATATGAAGCATGTGGAATAAGAGAAACACACACAAAAATAGACACATGAGGACCATAGTGGGAAAGACATGAGAGAGGGCATTATTTAAGCAGCTCTGGGATAAGTGTTTCTGGCAGAGTCTACTGTTCATCTCGAGTGAGACCATCTAACAAAATTTTTTCAAATCTTTTATTCCTGACTGAATGCTAATACATTCTCCAACAGTTTTAAATAATCTTTTCTATTCTTGTAAACTGTTTTTTCAGTTTGTGATCTTAAATGATTATGTTAAATATAGTTGTTTTTTTTTATGGAACTCTAGTTGACTTAAGGTTTAAGGAAATATTTTAAAGTTATAATCTAAAGCCAGTATAACCACTGGTTTTAAAAATAAAGTAGAATACAGTATATTATGTAATCAAAGAAGTTAGGTACAGAGCAAGTCTTTGCTTAAAAATCACATCCCCAGGCCTTTCCTTATTTATTTAAAATAGCCCGTTTTCCTGCTTCCACCCCATCACTCTTACTCTTCTTTTTTCTTCATTTATTACCATTGCATCACCATTATATTAAATACTTGTTGATTATATTCTCCACCAGAATGAAAGTTCCATTTATTTTCAGTATTGGAGGCAGTGCCTGCTTCCCATGAGACACTTAGAAAATATTTGTTGAATGAATGAATGAATATACAGACTAGTGGGTAAAAACAACTAATAAGAGAAAGAGGTCTTCACGGATATATGAGTTCATTCTCTCAATAAAGCTTGAGTGCATGTTACATATTGTGTTAATGGGATTTACAGATTTCTAAGACTGTTTTGGTCCATGTTTTCTTTTCTTGCCTTTAAGCAGCTCTTCATGAATAGCTGTATTACATCTGATTCACAGCAGAAGTCACATCTACCCCAGCTTTGCTCTTTAACTGAACACAACAGCTCTCCTTACTTGATTATTCTCATGCATTGTCCCTCCCTCCTTACCCTGTCACTACTAGATTCCAACCCTTCACTGTGCCCTCATTTCTCAAAGCTACTGCTGGAGGATAATTATGCCAGTGATCACTCTTGATATGTTATATTCGAGAGAGCCTGGTTATTGAGAGGGGAAGTAGTGTGAGTTTTGAGCTTGGGTGTTGGAGGGAGACATACTGTCCTGTCACTCACTGATTGTTCTCTAATTCCTAGTTTTCTCATCTGTAAAGTGGGCATAATAATATTTACCATATAGAGTTCTGAGAATTAAATAAGAAATGTATGTAAAGTGCTTAATATGGCACTTACTCAGTGGTAGATCAGAAGGAAGTCTTTTGCTTCCTTGTCAGAACTGTCTAGAGAACATTAAAGAACTTTGAGGGAAAGGAAATTTGGAAGAAATCAGTGAGATTGTGTTTTGTTTCACCATGGGTGAAGAAAAAGGAGCTTTGTGATGTTTTGGCAGGAGTCTGGTGATGGTAGGGGTCAGGACATATGTGCATCACATGACTCTCCTGACTCCTGGCATTAAGGCCCTTAGAGGAATGAGTAAAGGTTGCTGATCCCCAAAAAACCCAGCTTGCTGATACATATGGTATCCCTTGGCTTGTTATAGCCTAGGTATTGGTATACTGTAGAGTCCTATAGTATTCTTTCTTTTTTATTGTATCCCATATACAAAAAGTTACATGCACTTGGAGTGATCTTTTACATAAATCCTTGGTGAATTTTCACAAACTGAACACACCCATGTAACAACTACTTAGGTAAAGACACAGAAAATGACCAATATCCCAGATGCCCCTTTGTGTCCCATATCAGGTAATGTTTTCATCCTCCATCCCTACTAAGGGTTAACCACTGTCCATGGATAGTTTCACCTGTGTTTGAACTTTATAGAAACAGAATCATATTTGCATCTGGCTTCTTTTACTTGAGATTATTTTGTGAGATTTATCCATGTTGTTGCAAAGAGTTGTAATTTGTTCATTCTCATTGCTGTATAATATTACATTAAGACTATACCATCATTTATCCATTTTATTATTGACAAGCATTTGGATACTTTTATACTTTTCTTGCACATGTCTTTTTTCTATTTATACTATTTTATTATTTTAGAAAAGCATACATATTTAAAATCACCTAAATAAATATTATTTTAGAAATAATTTTTTTTCCTACTCTCATGTTTCAGATTTTTGTCATTACTGGGACTACTTTTTGAATCATCTGTTATGGTTTTCCAGAATATATTTATTTCCATTTAAGTTGTTGGAGATCCAATACTTTTGAATCCATGTATGATACTATAACAGGTACCCACTAATATAGTATTACAGCTAATAGTTTTTCATTTGTCTTGTAGAGTTACACTTATAAGCTTCACAGTGTTGTAACTGCATAATATATTAATTTTTAAAGTGATCTTTAAAGGGCTTATTTACGATAATATTCTGCATTTGTAAGTGTGAAATCAGGGATAATGATTATATTACTGTATTCTTGATAAATATCTTTTTATTTTTACTGATTCCTGCAGGTAATTTCTCTAGCTAGTAAGGATTTACACCTCTTTTTAGGTAAATATTGTTCAAAATAATTTAGAAAGTGCCTTAATATGAAAGATTTATGAGAACTTGAGTTTAAGAAGAATCCCTTTTTTCTGAAGTATAACTATTGATTAAAAAAAACCTGTCAAGCTATACTTAGGAACATACAGCATATCTTTGAGAAAAGGATTTCTTGTTTTATTTTTCTATTTAGTTCAAGTGTTCTTTCCAGTCTGTTTACCAGTGGCGATAGTACTCTTCAGGACTCCAAGAAATGGGAAGAGCAAACTTCCCCCCGACCCTGAGAATTGCTTTAGAGATACCAAGATATAGCTTTGAATCATTGCTCAAATATTAATTTCATTCTTTTTTTCTTTTTTTGTTAGTATATTTATCATTATACAATGCAGTTGGTTTTCATGGTGCTGTACATTGGAGGCCTGCCCCCCCCCAACTTCATTGACGCTTAATCCCTACTGTACCTGTTGAGGGTGGGAAATCCTATTATGGTAATTGCAAGGTGAGGCCTTTGGACTATCCAGCCTCTGACACTGTAAGCAATAAATTTTCTTATAATTACCTAGTTCTGTTTATTTTGTTATAAGCAAAAAAAAAAACAGACTAATACACATGGCCCTTTACCAAGTCCTCTCCTTCCCCCCTTCACCTGCCCCTTTCCCATTCCTGGAAGCCTCAGTTCTGTTCTCTTGAGATGTTCAATGTATTATTGTGATTGTTGTATCTTTTTTTGTTTTGTTTTTTCTTTTTTTATTAGCTCCCACATGTAAATGAGGATATGTGGTATTTCTCTTTCTGTGCCTGGCTTATTTCACTCAACATAGTTTTCTATAAGTTCATCCATGTTGCTGCAAAAGACAGCATTTCATTCTTTTTTATGGCAGAGTAGTATTCCATTGTATAAATATACCACATTTTCTTTATTCATTCATCTGGTGATGGGCATTTAGGTTGGTTCTAACTCTCGTTTATTGTAAATAGAGCTGTGATAAACATGGGAGAGCAGGTATCCCTTCTACATCATGATTTTCATTCTTTTGAGTATGTATCCAGCAGTGGAATTACTGGGTCATATGGCAGTTCAATCTGTAGTTGTTTGAGGAACCTCCATACCATTTTCCATAATGGCCTCACCATTTCACAGTCCCACCAACAGTGTAGGAGGGATCCCTTTTCTCCATATCCTCACCAGCATTTGTTATTCTCTGTTTTTTTAATCATAACCAGTCTAACTAGAGTGAGATGATATCTTAGTGTGGTTTTGATTTGCATTTCCTGAATGCTGAGTGATGTTGAGCATGTTTTCATGTGTTTTTTGGCTATTTGTATACCTTCCTTTGAGAAATGCCTGTTCAGCTCCTTTGCCCAGTTTTTAATCAGGTTACTGGTTGTTTTTTTTTTAACTGTGATGTTTTTTGAGTTCCTTGTATATTCTGCATGTTGATCCTTTGTTATACGTATATTTTGCAAATATTTTCTCCCAGTCTGTTGTTTGCCTTTTTGCTCTGTTAATTATTTCTTTTGCTGTGCAGAAACTTTTTAGTTTGATATAATCCCATTTGTTTATTTTTCCTTTTGTTGCCTGTGCTTTTGGGCCAAGTCCTACTTCCTGAAGTGTTTTCTCTGTGTTTTCTTTTAGGAGTTTTATAGTTTCAGGATGTATATTTAATTCTCTAATCCATTTTGAGTTGATTTTGGTATATGACAAGAGGTATGGGTCAATTTTCATTCTTGTACATAAGGGTGTCCAGTTTTCCCAGCACCAGTTATCAAAGAGGCAGTCTTTTCCCCAGTATATGTTCTTGGTGGCTTTATTGAAGATCAGTTGGCTGGAGATACAGGGCTGATTTCTGGGTTCTCTATTCTGTTCCATGTCTGAGTGTCTGTTTTTATGCCAGTACCATGCTGTTTTGATTACTATAGCTTTGTAGTATAATCTGAGTCAGGTAGTGTTATGCCTTCAGCTTTATTTTTTTTGCTCAGGATTGTTTTGGCTATTTGGGGACTTTAGTTGTTCCATATAAATGTTAGGATTGTTTTTTTCATTTCTGTGAAGAATATCATTGGTATCTTGACAGGGATTATTTTGAATCTGTAGATCACTTTGGATAGTATGGACATTTTCACTGTGTTAATTCTTCAAATCCAAGAGCATGGAATATCTGTCCATCTTCTCATGTTGTCTTTAATTTCTTTCAACAGTTCTCCTCATAGAGATCTTTCCCATCCTTGGTTAACTTTATTCCCAGGCATTTTATTTTACTGGTGGCTGTTGTAAACAGGCTAGCTTTCTTGATTTCATTTTCTGCTAGTTCATTGTTGGAGTATAAAAATGCTACTGATTTTTGCATGTTGATTTTGTTTCCTGCAACTTTGCTGAAATTTTGTATCAAGAGTTTTTGGTAGTCTTAAAGCTTCTCTCTATATAGGATCATGTCATCTGGAAGCAGGGACAATTTGACTTTATCTTTTCCAATCTAGATGCCCTTTATTTCTTTCTCTTCCCTGATTGCTCTGGGTAGTACTTCCAATACTGTGTTAAATAGAAGTGGAGAGAGTGGATATCATTGTCTTATTCCCATTGTCTTGTTCCTGAAAGCTTTTCCCCATTCAGGATGATATTGGCAGTGGCTTTGTTGTATATGGCTCTAATTGTGTTGAGATACTTTCCTTCTATACCTAATTTGCTGAGAGGATTTATCATGAATGAATGTTGAATTTTGTAGAATGCTTTTATAGCATCTGTTGAGATAATTATATGATTTTTACCCTTAATTTTGTTGATGTGGTGTTTCACATTTATTTACTTGTGTATTTTGAACCATCCTTGCATCCCTGGGATGAATCCCACTTTATTATAGTGTATAATTTTATGGATGTGTTGCTGTATTCTATTTGCTAATCTTTTATTGAAGATTTTTGCATATATATTTATCAAAGATATTGGCCTATAGTTTTCTTTTTTTGTTGTATCTTTGGTTTTGGTATCAGGGTGATGTTTGCCTCATAGAATGAGTTTGGGAGAATGGCCTCTGTTTCAGTTTTTTAAATAGTTTGAAGAGAATTAGTATTAATTCTTCTTTAGAGGTTTGGTAGAATTCAGCAGTAAGGCCATCTGGTCCTGGGCTTTTCTTTGCTGGGAGACTGTTGATTATAGCTTCAATCTCTGGTTGTTATTGGTCTGTTCAGATTTTCTTTGTCTTCTTGGTTCAGTCTTGATAGTTTGTATGTGTCCAGAAATTTGTCTGTTTCCTCCAGGTTTTCAAATTTGTTGGTATATAGTTTATGAGAGTCTCTAATGATTCTTTGTATTTCTTTGGTATTGGCTTTAATGTCTTCTTTTTCATTTCTAATTTTTGTTATTTGTGTCTTCTCTATTTTTTAGTTAGTCTAGCTAATTGCTTGTCTATTTTGTTTATCTTCTCAAAGATATCATTTCATTGATCTTTTGTATTGTCTTTTGGGTTTCTATTTCATTTAGTTCTGCTATGATCTTAATTATTTCTTTCCATCTACTAACTTTGGGGTTCTTGTTTTTCTGGTTCTTTGAGGTGTAGCATTAGGTTGTTTTCTTTGTGTGATCTTTTTATTCTTCTATTGTAAGCATTTATTGTGATAAACTTCCCTCTTGCTGGTGCTTTTGCAGTATCCCACGGTTTTCTGTATGATGTGTCATTATTTTCATCAGTTCAATAAATTTTTTGATTTCCTGTCTAATTTCTTCTTGGACACATATGTCATTCAAGAGAATGTTGTTTAATTTCCATGTATGGTTTCCAGGGTTTCATTTGTAACTGTTTTCTAGTTTTAATCCATTGTGGTCTGAAAAAATACATGAAATAATTTCAATTCTTTTAAATTTGTTGAGGCTTGATTTGTGACCTAACGTGGTCTATCGTGGAGAATGTTCCATGTGCTGAGAAGAATGTATGTTCTGTGGTTGTTGGATGAAATGTTCTGTAGATGTATGCTGAGTCCAATTGGTCTATAGTGTTATTTAGATCTTGTGTTTCTCTGTTGACTTTTTTGCCTAGATGATCTGTCCAGTGTTCAGGTCCCCAAATATTATGGTGTTTTGGTCTATCTATAGGTCTAATAATGTTTGCTATATATCTGGCTGCTCTGATGTTGGGTGTATATATATTTATGATCATTATGTCTTCTTGCTGGATAGATCCCTTTATCATTATGTAGTGGTCTTCCTTGTTTCTTTATGATTTTTGGTTTAAAGTCTGTTTTATCCAATATAGCTACTCCCGCTCGTTTTCGGTTTCTATTTGCATGGCATATCTTTTTCCATCCTTTCAGTCTCAGTCTGTGTGTGCCTTTACAGGTGAGGTGAATTTCTTGAAGGCAGCATATTGCTGGGCCTATGTTTTCAATCCAGTTAGTCAGTCTGTGTCTTTTGAGTGGGGAATTTAATCCCTTTCCATTAAGTAGTTATTGAAAGGTGTTGGTTTACTCCTGGTGTTTTATTGATTTTTGTTTAGATGTTTTGTCTTGTGTTCCTTTCTTTTCATCTTATTGTTTGTCTTCCATGTTTATTGATTTCCTGAGGTGGTTAGATAAAGTTCCTTTCTCTTTATTATTTGCAGTTTTGTTCTACTGGTGGGTTTTGTTCTTTCTTGTATATTCATGGTAGTGGTGGTGGTTTTTCAGATACCAGGTGCAGTACTGCCTTGAGGATTTCTTGTAGGGGTGGTTGTGTGGTGGTGTACTCCTGCAGTTTTTGTTTGCCTGGGAAACATACTATTTCTCCTTCGTTTCTGAGGAATAGCCTTGTTGGGTAAAGTATTCTTGGCTGGCAATTTTTGTCTTTTAGTATTTTTAATACATTACCCATTCTCTTCTGGCCTTTAGGGTTTTTGATGAAAAGTCCTCTGTTAGTCTGATAGGGGCTTTCTAGGTGACTTGATGCCTTTCTCTTGCTACTTTTAAGATTCTCTCTTTGTCTTTGAGCTTTGCCAATTTGGCTATAACATATCTTGGAGAGGACATTTTTGAGCTGAATCTGTTTGGGGATCTTTGAGCATCCTGGAGATGAAGGTCCATATCTCTCCCTATACCTGGGAAGTTTTCTGTTGTTATTTCATCAAATATGTTGTCAGTGCCTTATCCTTTTTCCTCCCCTTCTGGAATGCCCATGATTCAGGTATTTGTGCACTTAAGGTTATCTGCTATCTTAGGTTTTCTTCATTTTTTGAAAAAAATTTTTTTTATTTGTCTGCCTGGGTTATTTCAAATAGGCCAACTTCAAGATCAGAAATTCCCTTTTCTGCTTGTTCTAGCTGCTGTTTAAGCTCTCTGTTGTGTTTTTTATTTTGTTGAATGAATCCTTCAGTTCCACAAGCTCTGCTACAGTCTTTTAGGGCATTAATTTCTTTGTACATTTCAGGCCCTGGATACTTTTTCTCATTTTGTTGTGTCATCTAACTGAGTCTTCTTGTATCATTGAATTTCCTTAGGATTGGTTGCTTGAAATTCCTTTTGGTCATTTCAAGGACTTCTTGTTCTAAAGGATTTATTATTTGAGAAGTATTATATTCCTTTGGTGGTGTCATATTTTCTTGTTTTTTCATATTTCTAGTATCTCTATGTTGGTGTTTAGTCATCTGGAAGAGTAGTTGCTTTTTCTTGTACACTGGAGTGCAGTTTGAGGAGAGGGAGTTCCTTTTGTAGATGTGTTTTATAATGATGGTTGAATGGGGTGTTTTGGTATTGGTTCCAGGTAGATGCAATGGTAGTCTCTGTGTAGGTACTTTGGCCTAATTCAGCATTGGAGTTACATGAGAGTATCTCTGTGGCATAGTCCCTGGGGCACTTAGTATTTCCTTACCAAGGTTGGTAACACTGAGTTGGTTCGTCAGGACGTGGGAAAGCTCTTGAATTTTGGGGGGTAGTGCCTTTGAGTCTCGTCACTCTTAGGTTATGGTGGGGTGTTCTTGGGTGGGTCTGTTGGCACCTTGCCTAGCTCCTCCTGACCCTAATGGGTGCACTGGGGTATACTAGTGCTCCTTGATTTGAATTGGTGACCCTGGGTGGTTTTTCTCTTTTTTCTTTCTTCTTTCTCTGGGCTCCACCGGTGACTCTCCTTCTGTCTATGCCAATGAGTGGTCAGTGGGTCACCTGTGAGGTAGTTAGTGGTGATCGCTGGTGTGGCAGCGAGCCGCCCTTGTGGCAGCAGTTGCTGTGGCGGTGGCTGTCATGGCCCACTCAGTCAGCACTGGTGTCTGCGGCAGTGACAGGGAGTGTTGCCCATAGCACAGCTGCCTGCCATGCAGGTGTCCTTAGCAGCAGCTGGGTAGGGCTCTCGGAGTTGGGCCCACTTGTCAGGGGTCCCACTTGGCTGCCTGTCATGCTGGAGCTCTAGGCAGCCCAAATATTAATTTCTTATATGAATTTTAAGTAAGTTTCCTAAAATCTGTGAGCTTCAGCTTTCTCCTCTATAAGAACTCTTGTAGGGTTTAAATAAGAAAAGGTATATGTAGTGCTTAATATGCATATACACACACACATATACTACGAAGTGCCTGGTATGTAGTAGGTACCCATTATTATTATCTGCCTTTCAGAACTACCTTTCTTTTCCTAGTGATATCAGAACCATCTTTCCCCAAATTGCTATACTTTTTAGGCCCCAGAATTGTCTAGTCCTTTCATCTTGCCTTTCAGACCCAATCTGGCTAATTCCTTCCTAGTACACTATACTTTTCTTTCCATTTCTTAGATCTTTGCTACCTAAAGTTTAAGTCCATGGATGAGCAGTGTTGACAACTTCTTAAAAAGATTTCAAAGCACTTGATAAATTTTTATTTATGTATTTCTGTTGGTTATATACATAGGATTGGAATCATTGAGTCTTAGAGTATATACATGCTCAGTTTTAGTAGTTACTATGCGTTTTGCACCAATTTAACATTTTCCAAGTGTTTTAACTAATTTACATCCCCACCAGCAGCATATAAGAGTTCCAGTTATTCTGTATCCTTACCAATACATGGTATTGTCTGTCTTTTTTATTGTAGGTCTTGTGATAGGTATGTTGTGGTATTGTATTGCATTGTGGTTTTAATTTACATTTCCCTGATGACTAGATACATTGACCACCTTTTTGTATGTTTATTGACCATTTGGATCTCTTCTTTTCTAAATTTGTTTTTCTGTAAAGCATATAGTTTCTTCTATAATACCTAGACTTTAAGTAAATTGTAGTCCTAGTACTAGTGGTTATTTTTTCTTCTATCAATATTTTTTCAATTTAGAAGTTCCTGGATTGCAGTACTATGTAGGATTACTTGGGACTTGGAATGTATAGATAATGCCTCTCCTTTGGTGGGTATTTGTTGTTTTGCCTCAGATATGAGAATGATTAATTAGCACAGCCAATTTGCATACCTCTTTCAAATTCTAAAGCAGCAATACTAGTAGAGTATGAAGGCTAAATTATTTTTCATGCACCCCAAATATTAGTGTTAATCACACGTTTTATCCATATAGTAAACAGTTATTGAGAGTCAGTTATATGTCCGGCACTGTGCCAGATGCTGAGGATCAAAGATAAATGAGACACAGACCCTGTTCTGAAGGATCTGGTCAGTGTGAAAAGGGAGGTCATTAACAATAAAACCAACAAGAACAACAAAAAAACCCAGATAATTACAGCACTTGATGTTAAGTGCCACCAGGGAGAAAAACTGTGGGAGTATCTAGGAGGGTCATTTAATACAGACAGTTGAGTTGTTGGGGGTGTGGGGGTGGTGGTTAGGGAATGTTTACTGGAAGAAATGGTACTGGAGCTGAATATTGAAGAACACATGAGACCTAGGCAGGTGAAGCATTGGAGATTGGGGGTTGGGAGTACAAATGATTCATAGATTTAACAGCATTCATTCCCCTGTGTGGAGGGTACTAACATTAATAAAGCACATGTATTTCACAGGGCCTTAATCTTTAGCCTAGTAGGGCCACAGCCCTTAGATTAGAAGGACCACAGTCCTTAGATCAGGCTGTAGCTTAGTAGGATCTTTATCTTAGTCGGACCACAGTCCTTAGCTGTTAGAAGGGCCAAAGCCCTTTGGTTTAGGCTGTAGCATAGTAGGACCACAGTCCTTAATTTTAGCAAGGCCAAAGCCTTGTAGTTTGAGGAATAACCTAACCTTTTAGTATTGCACATAGTAATGCTAAGCCTGGGAAAAAACAGAAAACTTTCACAGGACTAAAAATCTCTGGTGTGGATTTTAAAATTGTAACACAGCAAAAGTGCTTGCTCTAAGGGCAGATGCCCTTGGTGCAGCTAAACCTAATTATGAAAGAGTATGTGAGTTAAAAGCTTCAAGGTTACTCTGCCAATTAGTGTTTGGTTCCACATTTCGCCTTCAACTGCTTCTCTAAGTTTCCTAGGGAGCTAAGTGTTGCCATAACAATTATCTCATTGGTTTTTTTGTATGTTACATAGCTTAGTTTTATGACTCCTTTGATGGTAAATTGCTTAGACTATTTTTAAGTTGCACCTGCTTTAATGAAAATTGTTATGTAGCTAGTTTGTTTATGTTTTCACTATGACTGATTAACCACCTGTGCTCTTTTCTGTAACTTTTTGCCCGGATAGTAAAAACTGAGAGAAAACCTAGTTCGGGGTTATTTTTCTGAGGAAGGCTTCTCTCTTGAAGAAGTGGTCTCCTGGAATTAACCCCTTCCGGGCCTCTCACTGCTCTGGAAAAATGGGCTTTGAGTAATCCTTTGTGTCTCCGTCTCTGTCACCCTGGGGGAGAGGTGACACCACTGAATAAAATGCTGCTGAATTTACTGCATGTCTATCATGAGCTAGGTGTCTGTTGCCCTGGAAATGAGAGAAATCATAGTCCTAATGGAAAATTCCAAGTAGTTCTAAATTACTGAAGTATAACATTTGAGGTGAAGGAATAGTGAAAGATGATAGTGGAAAGGTAGCAGAGGCCTATCTATGTGTTACATAAATACTGTATGTGTACTTATAAAACTATATGAAGTTCTCTAGTATCACACAAGTCATTCTAATTGCCCCCTTATCCTGATTTTTCTGCTAAATACATAACATACTATAAGTATAGGATGGGCTTCAGCTTCCCAATGTCAGTGGAGCCTCCATTCTGTGTGCTACTATAACTTGACCTGCTTCCCAGAACTTATGTCCAATACCATAAAAGATTCTTGAATCTTCCCCTTTTCATTTCAGTCAGTTTGCCTTACCTGCAACTGGAGGGTGTGCAGGAGACTAACCTTTCCTACCACTATAGTATTTCATAATGTATGAATACTTTGGTCAAAAGCAATTAGCAGTAGAAAGAGAGGTGTTTCCAATCCTGGGGTCTACAGAAAAGGAGATTGTGGAGCTGGCTGAGGACTGATAAATGTGCCTTTCATCTAAGCCCAGAACTTAGAACTTATCCATACTCATTCCTTCATTCATTCTTGCCCTCAACTTTTTTTCTATGCCTTAAACTTAGGGCCATTTTCAAGTATTAGAGATATGAGAGGAACCTTATTAACTGGAGCAGCCAAAAATTTCACTCTAACTTTTAATTTCACTCTATGTTTCTAGCCTCTAAACTTGGAATTCTGAGTGTCACTTCTCCCAACCTCAAGTGATTATCACATAATATATGATTCTACAATAATTTTAATATAATAGTAATATTTTAGACATTATGAGTTAAAGCTTTAGTTGGGTAACCATGTAGTGCAGTGTAGTATAATCATTAAGAACCTAAGCTGTAGAATCAGACAGGCAGACCAGGATTTATGTACAGATTTTGCCCATTACTAGCCATTTTAAATTTCTCTACACCTTACTTTCTTTATATGTAAAATTTCCTCACTGGGTTGATATTAGGTTAAAATGAAACAATGTGTGTACTCAGTAGACATACACCTGCTAGTTGTCCCTCCCAGATTTCTGGGAAAGAATCATTAACTATCATTGGATAACCTTGGCTACAAATCACGCTGGAGCTTGCTGCCTGAAGTTTGTGCATGCTTCTGAGAAAGAACTAGATTACAAATTAACTCCCATAGACACTCTGAAGGATGATGCTCATCTATTTGCAGTCTCTCTTGTGACTTCATTTGGACACCTCCTGAAGGACTTAGTATACATTTTTGTAGCCTACTTTTTAAGTCAGACCATTCTGAATATACCCTGAAAATTTTAAGGAACTTCTTCCAGCTATGTTTGGTATAGTGATAGATTTCATTTTACTTACATAGGTAAATTATGGTGATAGACCTGATTTAACTTATATAGGCTAATAATTTCCTGGGAGGACAGTACTATGAATGCCATGATTCCAATGAGAAAATTTTTCAAATGCCAAAATAGCTTACAAACAAATTTTGTACACAGGTCAGTGACTCTGTAGAAGTGTAGGAAATACTACATATAGCTACTAGTCCAATGGAGTATATGAAATTAAATAGTTATATTCCTTTTGTGGACTGAAGTTTTCCCTTCCCTGATATAGTTCGAATTATTATGCAATATTTCTGTAGCCTTTGCAGCACAAGGATATTTCAGCAACTCTAGGCTTTGTTTGAGCCTAGCAGAAAAATAGGTTATAATTCAGCCCTAAAATAATCAATAATTTTTTAACTGTTTCTTTTCTTTGTTTTATTAGATGTAGTAAAATCCAAAGTTATGTGATATTTTAAAATTCATTGAAGAAGTATTTGGTATGAATTAATGTGGAATAATGTATAGATGAAGAAGTGTTCCAAACTAAACTTCATAAAAATTATAGGGTCTGTGCTTGTGGTAAAAAGTGCTGGACTTCATTTGGGAATGATATTGGGAATTTGAAAGATTATAATCTTATCTTTGTACAAAACAATTGTGTATTTACACTTCCAAAATACAGCTTTGTGAAGTCTTGCATCATGTTCATCAAGAAAAATATGTCAGAACTGGAAAGCATCCAGAAAATGGCAACTAAAATTATCAAGAGGTGGGAGTGGGTTGAAAGATGTATACCCTGCAGTGTGGAGTGATCCTTGGGGATATAATTAGAAAAATCTTAGAGTTGGAAGGGGAGTTAGTCTTGATTTAGTCCAGCTTGTTACTTAATGCAGAAATTTATCTTATGGTAATCCTGACAAATGGTTGAGCTTCTTCCTCTGTTTGAATACTGGATGGTGTAAAGAGTGTTGATTCTGTAGACATGGTGCCTGGGTTTAAATCCCGGCCCTACCACATACTAGCTGAGTGACTGTGGGCACATTCTTAATCTCTTTGTGCCCATTTTCCTAGCTTACTATTGTCAGAAGCTGTGTTCCTGACAACAGACAAAGACCACAAGGGACCTGACCTCTTACTCCCTCCATCTTCATCTGTTATTCAGAGATGAACTGAGAATCGAGTAAATGTTAGATAGTGTTATACATTTTGTGGAAAAAGTATATTCAGGGTACAGTAGTTATCTAAAAAAAGGAAATTTTTAGTATAGGCCTGTAGTGGATTGAATTATGTCCCCCCAAAACTCATGAAGCTTGAATTGTATCCCCCAAGTTTTATGTATTGGAAACTTAGCCCCCACTGTGACTGTTAACATGGTGGGAACTCCTATTATGGTAATTATAAGGTGGGGCCTTGAAGAGGTGATTGGGTTGTAGGACTGTGCAGTAGTGAATGGATTAAAAATGGTGGTCAGGGCATGGCTCTGAGGGCTTTAAAAGAAGAAGAGAGTCTGTCTCTTTCTCTCTGCTCTCTGTGCTTCCACCATCTTGCAATGTGAGACCCATAGGTCACTCTCACCACCACCAGATGGACTTTGGACTTCCCAGCCTCAGAAACTGTAAGCAATAAATTTTGGTTTTCTTTATAAAATACCCAGTTCCATGTATTTTGTTATAAGCAACACAAATGGACTAATACAAGGCCAGAGTGGTGAAAAAAAGGGAGGTGAGGAGAAACTTCATAGAACAGATGACTCTGTTTAAAGAACTTCTATCAATTATCCCCAGTTCTGCCTTCCAGAACAATATAAATTGTTCCATTCCTTCTGTGGGATAGCTCTTTCCTTTATCAAATGTAAAATTATAAAAGGCATAGTTTGAATGTAGATTTTTTCCCTTAAAATTCTATAGCTTTAGAGAGTATTTTGGATAAAATTTAAGAAAAACAAAGTGGACCCCTAATGGGTGATAATTTTGTAGAGCTCTTTAACTCTTTAATTCAGTAAATTGTATGGGCTATAAATTATAATTTATTCCAATCAATTCACATATGGTTGCTCAGCAAAATTGGAAATTTGAAATAAATTTCAACCTTTTGACTTTTAAAGTGTTCTGAATGTATTATTTAGATTCAGCAGTGAGTGCAAATCTTCAAAACAAAATTGGCTTAAGCAAGATAGGAGTGTTTTTGCTCTGTTGCCGAAGTCTGAGCAGTTGATTTATACTGTTATCATGCCTGATGGTTTCAAAAGCATGGGCTTCTCTCTTCTGTTGCTCCCCCTTGCCTAACTCTGACATCAGGGTTCAGAATGATGGCTTTGAAATCCAGGCTTTGGGAAGGAGGAAGGGATGAGGAAGAAGTTGTTAGGGCTATTTCCTACATGTCATTGTCATTGACATGTCAGTGGCCAGAACATACTCACATGGCCACATTGTAGTTACAAGAGATGCTGGATTGCAGTCTATATTCTGGGTAGACTTGTGCTCAGGTGTAATTTGGTCATCTTATATCTGGGAAAGAAAAGTACAATAGATATTGGGGGATACAACTAGCCATGTGAAAGAACTTGTTTACCACTTATATCCCAAGTGTAATGTAAGTGTAATTAGTGCAGCACTTACCACAGTGGGCATTCATTAAATAGCTACTCAACACATGAATGTCCCTTATCGCTCCAAATAGGTATTGATTTGCATATTTACTTATATATATACATGATAAGTTTAGGCAAGTTTTTCCATCCTTGGTGTTTTTATAGTGTTCTTTCTCATTTACCATTTACAAATAAGGTGTCCTTGACACAGTCTTCAGACAGATATAATGCCATACAAAATTCATTTCAGCTCTTTTATTGCAGTTGGTTTTTTCCTCCTATTAAAGAAATCTTTTAAAAGATTTACTTTTAAAATCTTTTTCATTTGTCTATGACCAACGCAGTCTTTCCATGTAGAAAGTACTCAGCAAATGTTTTTAAATTAATTAAATGGATAGGAATAAAACTTTGATGAATCCAAACCTTTTCTTTCAATTTCTTTTCTTTCAATTTACATAAAGAAAATTTGATGTCTGTAATATACATAAAAGAAATTCTTAATCTTAAATTTGTTTTTATTACAGGATATTTAGGAATAGTCATTTGGCTTTCAGATGGAATGTGATTATGACACATTATTTGGATTTAATTAATTATGGCTAAGTACTAATTCACTCAAGGTGTTATTAGGCAAAAGAGGCTAGTATAATTCATCAAAAAGAGGGGGAATTCTTAATGCATTTCACTCTTTTGACCTCAGATATCTAATTAGCTTCTCATTGTGCTTAACCATTTTAAGGGAAAATGCCATTTCTTTTTCATTGTTTCGTAGAGAAATTTTCTTTTATTTATAAAGATAAATGAGTCAGGTATTTCCTCAGATATCACAGACAAAGTAAGGAGTGAATTCATTTACTTTTTTGTTTGCTTGTTTTCCAGATTATAACCATGCGGCATTAAAAAACAAAACACCCATTTGCTTGGCTGTTAATAGTCCTTGGTCTTCTTTGATCTGGAAAGATCACATATGTTCTCAGCAGACAGTAATTTTAGTTATCAAATGGGAAAGGAAGAATTTAATTCTTATTCCCTATCGTATTGACAAGGATATTGCAATGCTGATTAATTTTATTGAGGTTATCAGGGATTTGAAGAGAGAAACATACTTATTAGGCCATCCAGGCAAGTGTTTGGGTATTATAAAATTCTCAAAGGTGACTAATAAACTACTTAAGCATCAAGAAATCATTTAGGTTATTTTAATTGACTAGAAAGTCTCTGAAATCAATAATGTTTTTCTTGACTCCTGGCAATATATTTTGGAATGTTTGTAAGTTATGTTGCCTGAACTTGATTTCTTCCAATTTGATTGTTTTATATGCTGGCAAAGTAATTTTCCAACTTCATTAAGGTTTTTGAGATAATTTACTGCTTGAGAAAGTTATTAAGACAAAAATAATTTCCAGGACAGGAAACTCAGTTCTTACGTCAGTCTGTTTCATGTTTGTATTACTCTGACTGGGGCATTATTGTGTTGTGGTTAAACATGCTGTCTCTGAAGTCAGACAGCTTCTAGTCACATGTTGTGCTACCACTTACTAAGTGACCTTAGATGAGTTATTTAACTTCTCTGTGCCTCATGTTTGTCATCTGTATGCTGGAGAATAATATACTTCATAGAGGAGTTGTAGGGTTGAGTGAGCAGGGCAGCTAGCACTTAGAATAATGCTTAGTTCATAATAAACACTTAATAAATGCCATTAATTGTCACTTTGGTCGTTGTTGTTAATATTTTTGTCATATGAGTTGAAACTTGACTCCAGGAAATATTCAGGAGAGAATATCAGCTGACTCCTTTGTTTCTAGTATAATAGGCTGTGTGCTGAGCACCAAATGAAGTAGAGGACACAGGACTGGCAGAGAAAGAAGAGGAGAATTCTGAATTTAGTTTTGAATGTGTTAAATTTGAGGTGTTTGTGGGTGTTAATCTTGTAATATATGAATTTGAAGGAGGGGGCAGAGTCATTGTCATATGGGTGGTAATTAAAATTATGAGAGATGGATAAGATAACTTAAGAATCTACCTTGGGCCTATGTTAGAAACCTGGGGACACTAACCTTTAAAGAGCAGGTGGAGGACATAAAAGAGCCCATCTGAGAGTAAAAAAATGAGGAGAGAGCAATGCCACCTAAAAGAGGGAGTAATCAATGGTGTTCGATGTAACAGAGATTACAGTAATCTGAGAACTGAAAAAGTATCCTGGCTTGAAGGTTAATGGGTCTTTTGAGACACTTTGATTTCAGTAGGGGAGTGGAGGCAGAAGAATGAATTTAGGAATGGTGATAAGGGAAGAAATGTAGACCACTGTTTTGAGAAATTTGATGAGATAAATGTTGGAAGCTAGTGGTAAGATACAGGATGGATGGAAGATTGGATGGGATGTTGATAAGCTGAGAAGAAAGAGCTATGAGAAAAGAAAAAGGGTGAACATGAGAGCATAGAAAAGACGGGTTCGAGGGCACAAGATGATGAGTCTGGCTTTGAAAGGAAGACCACAACATCTCTGAGACTGGGGGAAGGAGGGATGTAGATATAAGTAAGCTTTTAAGATAGAGGAAATCACCCCTAAGGACTTTATTTTCCTGCTGTTGTCTGCTGAAAGGAGTGAAGGGTTGGATAGGTGTTTTGAAGAGAATGGTGAAGGTTTGGAATAGAATTGAGGGATGAAGGAGAGGTGGCTGACAAATTTGTTTACTGAGTGAGGGAATTTTTTTATCTGAATAGTATTTTAGGACATCACTATTAATGTGGATACTATGAATGTGTTATATGAAAAAGGGGAAGGACTATTGTTTCATTTAACATAGCATACATTTATTTAGTATCTGTATGTACAAAACAGTGTGCTCAAGTATTTCCTGAGAGATTCAGATGAGTACTCTTATTCGAGGAGGGTATGAGCTCATTGTTCAGGTCATATGATTTGTTACAAACACAAATGTTTGTAATGGATTAAAAATGGCAAATGACATATGAGTTTTATAAATATACTATGAAGGTTTGAAAGAGATAGATATTCCATCAAATGGGGAGAAAACAAGAAGACTATGGAAAAGGCAAAAAAAGGGCTACATGTGAATTTTCTGATGAAATAGTGATGAAACTGCTGTAGTTGTGAGTTTTTATTGTAGTGGTTATTTATTCTTTTATAATACAAAGGCTTGCAATAAGCAGAAGAGGAGAAATAAAGAGATGAACAAAATATATTGAATTTTGTCCAAAAGATGTCTTAAAGTTGATTATATTTTTATGTAGGGATATAGAATTCAGTAATCCTTTCCACAAATATTTAATGAACATCTCTGTGCTAGGAGCTGAGGATACAGAGATGACTGAGATACAGTTTCTCTCCTCAAGGAGTATATCTAGTAGAAGAGACATACGTAAAAAGAGAACTTCAGATCTGTGCAATAAATGATATAAAAGGGGTATATATGAGTAAAGGAATTGAGGGCATGGTGAAAGAAAACATGAATAAATAATTATGTTGATATGACAGTAAATTTTTCCTTTTTCTTTTCTTTAGTTGGAGAACATCAATTGACAGGCCATAAAGTGGCAGTTAAAATCTTAAATAGACAGAAGATTCGCAGTTTAGATGTTGTTGGAAAGATAAAACGAGAAATTCAAAATCTAAAACTCTTTCGTCATCCTCATATTATCAAACTGTAAGTATTTTTGTACCTAATAATACAAAAGAGAGACTGTCTTGAAATATTTTTTAAAGAAATTTACAAATAATTGTCTAGTTAACCTTTTACAAAAATATCACTTTTTCATATTTATATTCAACAAATAATTCATTTAACCTCCATCAATTCTTTTTTGCATACTCTTGGTTTAGAATTAAAAGTCATTGTTTCAAAATTGGTACTTTTTTAAAGTGATGAACGCAGCCTTGGAAGTTGACTCTTTAGTGTTCACCTTAAATGACATTCAGGACTTTGTTATTCCTGGATTCATCTTTGTAATTTTTTTCCTAGTCACTTTTCATTAACATATCAGAGTATTTCCTTTTTGGAAAGGTAGAAAGTAATTGTTAAACATTATCCACCATAGTATGTTATTTGTAGAACTCCAACTTACCATAATTACCAATAATAAAGCTGTTAGGAAGGCAAATGCATTTTTTTTGAGTAAGTTAGAAACTTAAAAGATAAATATTGGGAGGTAAATAAATAAGCTAGTTAACTTACTTGAAAGATAACTAAGATAAAATCAACTAGACTTATAGAAAATTTAGACATTATGTATGTAGTACATATTATCAAACTGTAAGTATTTTTGTATCTGATAATACAAAAGAGAGACTGTCTTGAAATATTTTTTAAAGAAATTTACAAATAATTGTTTAGTTGACCTTTGAATTATTTAGTATTCCTTTAAATTTTTTGAAGTTGCAGTTTAATATTTATTGAAAAATCTAAAGTAGAAGAGAAGGGTAGAAGAAGAGAGTCAGAAAAAGAAATTAGAGCATGGAAGCAAGGTCTGAGTGACACAGTGTGAGAAGGACTCAACTGGTTGTTGCTGGCTTTGAAGATGGAAGAAGGGGACCATAAGCCAAGGAATGCAGGTGGTCTCTAGAAGCTGGGAAATGCAAAGAAATGGATTCTGCCCCTAGAGCCTCCAGAAGGCAACACACCCGTACTGACACCTTGATTTTAAGCCACTGAGACGTGTGTCAGACTTTTAATCTATAGAACTGTAAGTTAATACATCTGTACTATTTTAAGCCACTAATTTTGAAGTATGGCAGCAATAGGAACAATTATTGCTGTGATTTGAAACATTCTTGTAGTCCTTACTGCTGTATTTATCCTTAGTGAACTATTGTGAATTGGTTTGTTCATGATGGGGCTCATGCAGTGCATCTTGCCAACAGAATGAATATGCCGCTGACTGTTCAGAGCAGGCTTTTTTGGGTTTGGGTGACCTGTGGTGACTCAGTTCTTATACCACTACCACATAACCCTCATTCGTATAGGAAGCCTTAATGTCATGTGATCTTCACTTGAAGTTGACTTAATCATAAATGTAAACAAAAAATGAGGTCACTGAAATTGCGTAGCAGTACTTGATTATGAGATTATCATGCAGGACCTATAAGCTGGATGGTTTAGAATATGTATATAGAGATTTTTAAAGATTATAATAAGAATTAAAATACTGCCTATGAGCTTGGTGACTTGAGATCTCTCCCATCCTTTGATTTCTTAACTTTACAGTGGGATAACTCATTGTGTTATTTGAGGATTAAATGTGTTTGCACTGGCGTAATGCCCAGTATTTAATGAGAATTGGCCCAAAGCAGGAATTGGCAACCTACAAGCTGATTCCAGTCCTCTTTCATGATTCCAAATGGTTTTAGTTAACTAAAACAGTACATATCTGACTTCTACTCCATGTTAGTAATGATTTTATTCTAGTTACTGAGTCATTTCTAAGCTAGATCTCTTTGTTCTTTCTTACTGAGTGGCTACTTCCTGTAAGAGGAGAAAGCTGAAATGGTCAAAGTATCATATGCCAGAGTGAGAGTGGAGAAGGAAGAGCTAACTCTGTATTTGCCTTATAGCTTGACTTCATCACTTTTAGAATGCTAACCCTGCAAGACCCCAAGGAAATTTTTCCCATATGGGGCCTAGTTCCTGTTATGTTCCTAAAAACACCAATCAGATTTTGTCAATAAGTAGTTGCAATTGTCATGAGAATTTAACTTATTTTTGATGTTATATTTATCAGTGTTTTCTTGCCTCCATTTATATAATTGTTTCTAATTGTTTAATTTTCATTTGACTAATTATCTCAATCTGATTTAGGATTATTTAATTATTTGCTGTTTTGTTTTCTGTTATAGAACATTCTCAGAGTTGGTCAGAAAGTAATTTCCAAAGGTGAATTTAATGTTTAAAACTTCTGCCTTACAGCCTTAAATTTATTAATTCATTCAGCTACATTGCCTCTTTGTGAATCAGAATTTAGAAAAACAAAACCAAAAAAAAAACCACTCATGTATTCTTGCTACAGAACAAGCTTATTGACATAGCCTCTGCATAATGTTAGTGACTTAAACAGGGAGAGAAACCTGATCCTTTGAGTAGTTTAGTTTGTTTTGTGCAGTCTTGGACTAGCTGCCGAGAATAGCTTCCTTGTGGCAAAATGGAACTCTGGAATTAGCAGTTGGAATGCAAAATACCAGGAATGAAGGATATTTATTTTATGATTTCTCTATTAATTCAAGTTGAAAAAAATATTATCAGCCTATACCCACTGCTAAAAAATTAAAAGGAGCAAATAGGATTTAAAGGAAAATCCAAACTTTACCATGAACTAGAATTTGTTGAATTTATTTTTGTTCTTGTATTTCTTTCCTCCATAGTTCTTAGGGAAATTTGATTTTAACAGTAAAAAGATAAATACTTTCTAATTTGATAGAGATGGCTTTGCCTGTCTACTCTTTTAGTCTTTATATTATTTTATCTATTGACAGCTTTTTAACATTGTTCGCCACCACCACCTTGAAATGTCATAGTCCCTAAGTGTATTAATCTGTTTCTGTTGCTTATAACAGAATAGCTGGAACTGGGTGATTAATAAAGAAAAACAAAATTGCCTACAGTTTCTGAGGCTGGGAAGTTCAAAGTCCATCTGACGGTGGCAGCAGTGACTCAGGGGTCTCACTTTGCAAGATGGTGGAAGCAGAGAGAGCAGAGAGAGAGACTCTTCTCTCTTCTTTTAGGACCCTCAGAACCACATCCCTGACCACCATTTAAAATTCATTCATTACTGCGCAGTCCTACGATCCAATCACATCTTCAAGGCTCCACCTTTTAATTACCGCAATAGGATTTCTCACCTTCTTAACAGTCACAGTGGAGGCTAAGTTTCTAATACATAAAACTTGGGGAACACCATTTAACCTTCAGTGAGTTTGGGGGGGACATAATTCAGTCCACTACACTAGGTTTCCATGTTTTTCTTTTTCATTCCTGCTTCTTCTTAAAACTTTCTCTTATGGACCCCTGTTTATCTTCCTAGCCACTCAATATTGTTGTATTTCAGCGTACTGAGCTGGTGTAATCTTCTTAGTGAGACCTCTTTGAGTGACTTCATCTACTACCATGGCATTATTTGTCATCTTTATGCTAAACACATCCAAATCTATATTTCTTTTTTTTTTTTTGTCTTTTGTCTTTTTCCATGTCCGGCAACGGATCACAACCCTCAGTGTTGCCCCCGTACCGGACCAGGGACCGGCAACAGGATTGCAAACCTCGGCGTTGCTCCCGCGCCTCGCTCAGCCAGTGAGTGGGAACCGGTCTGTATGTGGGATCCGAACCCTCGGGCGGGAGCGCCACCGCGCTTCCCAAGCGGCGCACTTATTTTGTCTTTTGTCTTTTTCCATGTCCGGCAACGGATCACAACCCTCAGTGTTGCCCCCGTACCGGACCGGGGACCGGCAACAGGATTGCAAACCTCGGCGTTGCTCCCGCGCCTCGCTCAGCCAGTGAGTGGGAACCGGTCTGTATGTGGGATCCGAACCCTCGGGCGGGAGCGCCGCCGCGCTTCCCAAGCGGCGCACTATCCAGTGCGCCACCAGGCCGGCCCCAAATCTATATTTCTGACCAATCTATTTCTCTTGAATTTGGAACACATTTATCAAATTGTTTATTAGATGCTTCCATTCTGAAGTCTCGGTCATCTGAAACTAATTTGAACTTTCTCTTTGAAACTTGCTTTTGCTTCTGTTTTTTGTGTGTGTGTGAATGAAGACACCATTCATATAGTTTCCCAACCCCAAACCTTGGGCATTATCTTTAATTCTTCCTTTTTACTCATCTTTTTCATATAATTAACCATTAAGCTCTGCAACTTTCTTTCCTAAGTGTCTTCCAATTCTGTCCATTTATTCTGTTCTTACTGTCAGGTTACAGTCTTTTTTTGCTTGTTGAACTTTAACTGCTACCTCTGCTTGGAAAACTTTACCCACGTCTCCCTCCGCCTAGGCTGCCAATTCCAACTTGTCTTTTAGATCTCATATTTAAATGCAATTACCTTTAGAAAACTTACTTTGTCCCGAGACTGGCTCCATCCTCTCTGCTCCCAGAGGACCCAACGTTTACCTTTTCCAAAGCCCTTAACATTGTGTTGTAATCATTCATATTTTTATTGATATCCCCCACAAGGCTGGATTCCTCAGGAGCAGGAATTATGTTTTCTTTTTTCCTTTTATTTATTTAACAAATTTTTATTGAGCACCTGCTTCTGATGGGTACTTTTCTAGGCACTGGGGATACAGTGGTAAAAGACAAACAAGGTCTCTGCTCTTGTGGCATTTGCGTTCAAGCAGGGAAAGATCGATGGTAAGTGAAAAAATTAACAACATTATTTTAGGCAGTGATAGTGCTGTGAGGAGAATGAAACATGGTGCTGTCATTCAGTGTGACTAGGAAAGAGGAAGTGCTAATTTAGGTTAGGTTCAGGGGAAGGCCTCACTGCAGAGGTATGGTTTAAGCCAAAACCTAAAACATGATAAAGATCTAGCCATTTGAAGATCTGGGGACAGAGTGTTTTCAAAGCAAGGGGAACAACAACCTCAAAGGGTGAAACAAACTTCAAGTGTTGTAGGAAAAGGAAGACTGCTATAATGTCGGGAGTGGAGTGAATGAGGTCCATGAGGTCCTCTTAGTTCAGGAGGTCAAGGAGTAGACAGGGACGAGATGTTGTAGTGCTTGAAGGTTTAGATTTGTTATAAGTAGGAAGCTTTTGGAGAGTTGGAGGAGTGACATGATATGACTATAGTGTAAAATGGGTGTAGAGGCAGAGAGACCAGTTAGGAAGGTATTACTATAGTCTAGCTGAGAGATTATGGTGACTTTAACCAAAGTGATAGTCTAGATTTGTGCTAATACAGTAGCCACTAGCTATGTGTGGCTATTTACATTTAAATTATTACAATAAATTTAATTATCTGCTCACACTAGCCACATTTCAAGGACTTAATAGCCACATGTGGTTAGTGGCTACTGTAGAGCATATATAAAACATTTCTACCATTGTAGAAAGTTCAATTTAACAGCATGGGTCTAGATGGAAACAGACTGATTGATTTAATATATATTTTGAAAGCAAACTAATAAATTACTGATAGATTGGATAGGGAGGAAAAAGAAAGGAAATAAGGAATCTGTTTTTTTCTCTTGAGCAACTGGGATTTTGGGTTTTGGCTTCAGCAACTAAGTGGTGATAGTGGTGCCATTTTCTCAGATGGGAAAAATGGAGGAGAAGCATATCGGGGGATGAGTGAACATTAAGGATGCTGTTTTGGCTATGTTAAGCTGAGAATCCCATTAGATATCTAAATGGAGATGTCATATATCATCTTTATCTTCCCATCACCTAGCACATTAGTAGGTGTTCAGTAATTGTAGCATACATGAAGAGGTGACATTTGAACAAGGTCCTGGTGGTTCTAGAAGGACGAGCATAAACAAAAGAATGAAAGTGTAAAGAACACGGTGTATTAGGAATAAGCAATCTAGTTTGGCTGTTACACAGAGTATGTATAAGGAAATGGAGGAAGATAAGGCTGGAAAGATAGGTTTTTGATCCATCCATTTAACAATTGATACCATTTAGGTACAGGGGATACCTCAGAGGACAAAAAACAACAAAATCCTTGCTATTAAAGAACTTATATTTGTGTATGTAGTGGTGGGTGGGGGAAGACAGACAATAAATAAGATGTGAAGCCATTGGAAGGTTTTGATCAGAGGTGTGATGTGATTTGACTTAACATTTAGATTGTAGCTGAGCAAGAGTTGAAACAGGGAAATCAGTTAGGAGTCAATTGCAGTAATCTGGGTGAAAGACGATGGTGGCTTGGAATATAGCATAGTGTGGTGGTGTTGACAAGTAAGCATATTCTGTATATACTTTCAAGACAGAGTCAGTAGCATTTAGTGATAGATAAGATGTAGGTTGTGAGAGGAAGGAAGTCAAAGATAACTCCAAGGTGTCTGGTTTGGGCAAATAAAAGGATGGAGTTGCCAATAACTGAAGTGGAAAAGATTGTAGGAGGAACAGATTTGAGGTGGGATATTGGGGGGTGGTGTCAAGAATTTTATTTTGGTTTTATGAAGTTGAGATGCTTATTAGGCATCCAAGTAGAGATGCAAGTAGGCTGTTGAATATGTGAGTGTGCAGTTCAGTGGAGAGGTGTAAGCTAGAGAGATAAATTTGGATGACATCAGCATATAGAGTGTATTTAAGATATTTAAAGCTCTAAGACTGGATGAGATCACCAAAGGTGTGAGTGTAGATAAACAAGAAGTCCAAGGACTGAGCTGTAGGGCACTGTGATGTTAACATGTTTGGGAGATGAGGAGGAACCAGCAAATGAGAATGAGAATGAATAGTCAGTGAGGTTGGAGGAAAACCAGGAGAATCTGGTATCTTGAAGCCAAGTGAAGAAAGTATTTTAAGAGAGGTGATCAACTGTTCCTTTCACTGTTGAATATTGAATAAGGTGAGAACTCAGAATTGACTATTAGATTTGGCAAGGTGGAAGTTTCTGGTATCTTTGAAAAGAACCAGTATTGGAATGGTGAGTGCAAAAATCAGATATGTGGGGTTTAAGAGAGAATGTGAGGTGAAGAAGAGGAGATAGGAGCTATAGACAGGAGAGGAGAGAAATAAGATTGGTAACTAGAAGGGAATGCGGGTCCAAACAGGGTTTATTTTTAAAGATGGGAGATATTATACCAAAGATAATTCAGTCAAGAAGGAGAAATTGATGTAGAAGAAAGATGTGCTAATTGTAGGAGCTGTGTCCTTTAATAAGTGTGGGGGAAGAATCCAGTGCATGATTGGAGGAGTTAGTCTTAGAAAGTACTTGTATCTGACTATGGGGAGGTTGGCTGTGTGTATGAAGAAAAAATAATTAGAAATGAGGAGATCAAGGAACTTAGATGTCATATGTTTGAAAATCATCTATACGGATATCATTTATACCAAAAATGATAGCAACAGTAGCAGTGAGGGAAAAAGAGTCAGAATGAGAGGGAATTAGTGGGGAGATTGGTTGATGACTATAATGGGAGAAGGTATTGGGTGGTGGTATCTGATGACCTGAACTTCAGAGACAATGGGGATTTTAGGGAGGAAGTTTCTGGTGAGGATTTCCTTTAGATCATAGTTCAGTACTAGAATATGAAAATAAACTGCTAGAAGAAAATATAGGGGAAATACTTCAGGACATAGGACTAGGCAAAGACTTTATCATAAGACCCCAAAAGCATAAGCAGCAAAAGAAAAAAAAATAAATGGGATTATATCAAACTAAAAAGCTTCTGCACAGCAAAGGAAACAATCAACAGAGTGAAAAGGCAACCTACAGAATGGGAGAAAATATTTGCAAACTATCTGACAGGGGATTAATATCCAGAATATACGAGGAACTCAAACAACTTCACAGTAAAAAAAAAAAAATCTAATTTAAAAATGAGCACAGGAGCTGAATAGACAGTTTTCAAAGAAAGACATACAAATGTCAACAGGTAAATGAAAAAATGCTCAGCATCACCAATCATCAGGGAAATGCAGATCAAAATCACACTGAGGTATTATCTCATCCCAGTTATACTGGCTGTTATCAAAAACACTGAGAATAACAAATACTGGCAAAGATAAGGAGAAGAGGGAACTCTTCTACGCTGTTGGGTACAGCCATTATGGAAAACAGCATGGAGGTTTCTCAAATGATTACAGATAGAGCTACCATATGATCCAGCAATCCTACTTCTGGGTATATACCCAAAGGAATGGACATCATCACGTCAAAGGGATACCTGCAATCTCATGTTCATTGTAGCTCTATTTATAATAGCCAAGATATGGAACCAACCTAAATGTCCATCGATAGATGACTGGATAAGGAAAATGTGGTATATATACACATGGGAATACTATGCAGCCATGAAAAAGAATGAAATTCTGCCACTTGCAATACAGATGAACTTAGAGAAAATCATAGTAAGTGAAATGAGCCAGGCACAGAAAGATAAATACCACATCTTCTCACTCATAAGTGGGAACTAAGAAACAAAGAAAGACCATAATAAAACATTGAACTTTCAGAAGGAGAGAATGACCTATAGTTATTAGAGGTGGGAAAGGGGGAGAGGGAAGAGTGATAGGAAGTAATTGCATAAGAGATACAAAAAGTAATATGGTTTGTAATGATGAATATGCTTATAATATTTATTTGATCATATGCTGTACTGTACACAAATACTGATTGTCAACTCCATACTCCATAAATTTGTATAAATAAAAATAAGAGGGAAAAAAAAGAAAATAGACCAGCATTTAAAATTTCATTAAATTACCATAAATAAATGAATCTAGGCTCTGATCAGCCAATGTCTGCTAATATCTTAGAAATAGAGACAGACATTATATATGCCTTTGGCTGTAGCTGTACAACACCATCTCGTCTTACAAATGAGAACAAAATCAAACTGATATCAGATCAAGTCTTTACATTTAAGTGGGGGTTAGAAATTATGCTTTATACTGCTATAAAGGATGAGTCAGCAAAATTGAGAATATGGAATCTTCTATAGGACAAACCAACTGATTTCTCAACAAAAGAATGCAAGAAAAAAAGCAGAGACAGAGGAGCGAACTATAAATTGAAAGATATGAGACATATCAACCAGTTGTAATATATGGATTGTATTTGGATCCTAATTCAATTAAAACAGAACAAAACAAAAGCATTATAAGCTAATCAAGAAAACTTCCGATTGGATATTTGATAACATTCATGATTTTTAAAGTTTATTTCATGATAAAATTGCATATTGTCTCAATACACACATATATAAACACATGCACACATTTTAAAAAGTTATCCTTTAGAGACATGTACAGATGTATTTACAGAGAAAATGAAAGCCAGATTCAATGTGAATTGATGATTGGAACTGTAAACTTTTATAAAGTTAATAACCAAGACATATTATCATATACTGTAGAATGTTATAGAAAATGATTTATTTGTGTGTGTCCATTCATAAATAAGAAAAGCACCATCAACCCAATAAAAATGGGCAAAACACACAATTAAGAATTTCATAAGAGGAAATGTGTATCGTGTTTTATAAGTGTTGGAGAATATATAAATCTACAAGCTTTCTAAAGATTTTAGCATTGCCAGACTCTTTGGAAAACATTTGGCATTATATCCTAAAATTGAACATTCACATAGACTGTGACTCAGCGACTCCACTTATCGGTATATAACAGACAGAAAATCTTGCCAGGTACAAGAATGTTCATAGCAGCAAATAACAAGAAAATTGTAGAAACAACCTGAATACTCTGTAGTGGTAGAGTAGATGACTAAATAGCCTCTCTGTTAGCAGAAGAGTAGATGAATAAATCCAGTGGAGTTTTATATAGTGGTTAAATCAAATAACTATAGCAAACATAACAATATGGATGAATCTCAATAAAATAAGTCCCCACATATTACATGTAGCATGATACCCTTTTTTAAAGCTAATAAAAATTAAAAATATGTATGTGAATATGAGTTATTCATATATATGAAATATGTATATGAAGAAAGAAGGGATACACACACATATATGTATATATACTAGGGTACTTCAAAAACTTCATGGAGAAATGTAATTAAGAATAATGTGAATCTCTCCATGAACTTTTTGAAGTACGCTCATATAAATAAAACTATAAAAGAGAAAGCAAGGAAAGGATGGACAGAGGATTCAGCCTGATGGCTGCCTTGGGTGAGAAGCAGTGGGATGGGAAGGGCGACCCCCCATATGGTTAGATGGAAGGTGGTGTCAGGGTCCTGCCTTTTTGCCTGGGTGATGGTGTATAGGTGATTATATTATTAAAAATTGTAATTAATTAAATAAAAACCACATTTATACACTAGTGAAGATGAGTGCCATGAGTCAAGGGTGATGGTTACTTCATTTTTATTTAACTGAGTTCTAATTAAAGAAAAATCTTATTTTGTATACATAGCTATATAAATAATATTTGAAAATCTCAATAGCTATGACCACCAGGAATGTGTACTCATGAATGTTAATTTTTGGCTAACTTCAGAGATATCTTTTTTCCCTGAGTTTTATATGCTATTTTATATGGATATTGTCTAAAAATGCATATAATTTGGCCAACTGGGAAATGCTTATGGTTTTCCTGGATAATTAAATTTTTTTTGCTTAGTTAGAAATGCTGTTTCTGAAAATTTTTCTAAAGCACTTTAGTTTACATTTCTGCTGCATTAAGGAAATAATGCTGACTGTGTAAGTGATTTATGATTGAATTTCATATGATGCATCAATATAAGTATTATTTAGAGGGCACAAGAGATTTGACTTACTCAGGCCAGACTTAGAACATAATCCTGAAATTTGCCTTTTCCACTAAATTCCTCATACGAAGCTGTTTTCTCAGGACTTCCCTGTTCTAGAAGTCATTTTCTTTAGTCCCCACCCCATTCTGGTTAGTTGAAATTGTATTGGTTGACGTTTTGCTATAATTTTGCTATCGTTTTTCAGTCTCAGATTATTCTGGTTTTGGCTCCAAGCTGCTCACATTATTTAAAAGTGCTAATTTACACATTTATTTAAATCCCTGCTTTGTTATAGGCACTTTGCTAGGTACATACTCATGAATCAAATTATCATAATAATAAAATGGACAATTACAAACTAAGTACCTGCTCTGGAGCTAAGGGAAATGCATCTGTGAGCACAAAAATCACCTGACCTGGATTTAGGGAGTGACCTTTAAGCTGAGATCTAAAGGATGATTAGTAACCAGTGGAAGGGTGGGGTACAGGTCATAATATAGGGTTCAAGTCAGCAGAAACAGTGTATACAAAGGAGCTGTAGCAGGAGGGAGTACAGCATGACTAATAACTAAAAAAAGTAGTGTGACTGTAGTGATGGGAATCAAAGGTGAGACACACAACAGAGGTGACAGGGCCCTGATTTATTCAGGACCTAAGAGTAATGGGAAACCTAAAGATTTTAAATTAGGAGGTTACTGAAGATTAGATTTGTGTCTGAAGTCCTCGTTTAATGTCTGTCTTTCTGGCTAGACTGTTAGCTCCACAAGTAGAGGAACAAACTGTTGATCTCAACAAGTACAATACAAGTAGGTACTCAATAAATATGAAGTGTCACCATTTAGGAGCTCAGTGTTTGGCACACAGTAAGTGCTCAGTAATGTTAGCTATGGTTTTCATTGTGCTAGATTGGCCTTGGATGTGGGACAGTGGCTGCTCTGGAGTTAGAGGTTTTGTGAAATCATTAATTCCATCAGTATCTATTGAAAACCTGTGATATACTCAGAAGAATTAGAACTACATTTATTTATTAGATTTTCATCACGTCTTTTCTCTTGTGTCCCCTCTAGGATGTACAGAGCACATAAGTGAGAATTGGTAATAAATCAGATCAGCCTACAGTGAGGTGATAACAGTAGATGCTCCTGCCCTACACTATTCAGTTTATTTGATCAGTTTGGTGCCTGTTAAGATAGCTTTTATAAAACCATTTCTTCTAGAGTTTTCAGGTAAAATTACACAGTTCATTTGAAATAGTCTCAACTTTACTCTTCAGTTATATTAATTTATTTTATGTAAAGTGAGTACCTTGCCATGTTTCTTCTCGAAAACTAAAGATTTCTATTAGAAATACTTTCTTTTCCCGGAAAATCTGTAATCATTTTCAATACTATAGCTTTAATATTTTACTTTTCAAGTGTTTAATTTTTATGTGATATGTCCTCTCTTAAAATGCGTAGCATGTAGTTAAATCACCAACTCTCTGGCCAATTTTCCTCTTTTCTTTAAGGGGAGTAGTAACAAGACCCACCAGCTAGCACATACTTGTTTTTGTCACAGTAATAAAAGGTTCCCCGTCTCGGAGGACAAATTACCAAAGGTTCCTTTGATTCTGACACATACTGTGTCAAGGTGCACTGCCTGGAAGGTGGCATCAGCTTCTCCTTGTGCCCTTAAGCCATGCAGTAACTACACAGCTCTACTTAGTGGCCCTAAGTAGTAACTCGTTATAAACTAGACATTGCTCATGATCAACTAGACTGTAGATAATTCTTTATAAACAAAGCAAACTATTTTAAAAAGTTAATTGTTCATATGTATAAATATTAAATGCAGCTTTCAGTTAGAAGATTAATATTATATTCACTCATTTTCAAGGTTTTCAAGGTAAGATTGTGTGTATAGGGGGAAGTTGTAGTTTTTAAGGAAAAAATTTATTTTGTTAAATGAAGCTGAGATTCTTTATTTTTTAATATGCCCAGCTTTGAGTGCCTAGAAACACACACACACACACACACACACACGCATTTAATCATATGTTACAGAAATTTCTTAACATATACAAAAGTAAAGTGATGAGGCACCATGTATCTGTCATTCAGCTTTAACAAATGTCAATGTATTGTTGATCTGCTTCCTCCTATTTCCCCCACTCCAGATGATTTTTTTTTTTTTTTAAAAGATGACCGGTAAGAGGATCTCAACCCTTGGCTTGGTGTTGTCAGCACCACGCTCAGCCAGTGAGCAAACCGGCCATCCCTATATAGGATCCGAACCCGCGGCCTTGGTGTTATCAGCACCGCACTCTACCGAGTGAGCCACGGGCCGGCCCCACTCCAGATGATTTTGAAGCTAATCTAAAACATTATGTTTTTAATCTGTAAACTCTTTAGGACCTTGTACTCTAGAAGATGAGGACTCTCTTAATTTTAAATAACATAAGCACAGTACCATTATCACATCTAAAAATTAAAATATTTAATGATATTATCAACCATCTAGTCAGTATTTAGATTATTGATTGTTTCATAAATGGTGTTGAAAGTTCATTTGTTTGGGTTAGACTCAAAACAACTCTATACTGTAAAGTTGGCCAATATGTTTCTTGAATTACTTTTAATATATAGCTTCTCCTTTCCCTTTTTAATTAATTTATTTTATTATTGATTATACATATTCATGGGGCAAGAGCTGTCAGCACCTGTGCCCAAGATGTGGTGAGCAAATCAATGCTGTCAGCATGCCCCACCACCTCAAATTGCCATTATTCCCCATGTCCCCCACCCTACCTCTCCCAAAAGCCCCTCTCCCTTTCCCTTTTTTATTGCACTTTATTTGTTGAAGAAAGGGCCGTTTGTCTGCCTTCTGGATTATGTTGATTGTATCTGTGTGGTATCATTTTACATGTTCAAAAGTATTTTTTATTTATGTTGTTTAAATATATGATACTTCATCTTGGACTATAAACAAATTTTTGTTTAAATGGAAACTTAGTTGTTGAAGAATGAAGGATTTCAAAGATTATGTAAACATGAAAGGGAGGATCTGAAGGAGAGTCCATGAGCCTCAGGAAGTAGAATAATTTTATAATGCTCCATGTGTATACCTCTGTGATTATTTTGAAAATGTTATATGATTTGTTGCCATCTTAAAATATTGTAAAACACTGGAATATAAAATTGTAGCAAGAGTAGATATATTAGGTTGATTTTGGTTAAAGTGACATTTTTTATTAACTTTTTTTTTTCATTTACAAAAAAGATACCAGGTGATCAGCACTCCCACAGATTTTTTTATGGTAATGGAATATGTGTCTGGAGGTGAATTATTTGACTACATCTGTAAACATGGACGGGTGAGTAACATACTATCTAGTACACTAAGCTTAGAAAAAAACAAAAAAAGACGAAAGTATTGGGAAATAGCCAACCACAAGATATCTTCAAAGTCAGAGTCGTTTCTTGTAATAATGCCCAGCTAAAATAAACATGGAGTATTAGGCAAAATTGTTTTTAAAAGTATACCTTTCTATGTGCTGATTTTAGGAAATGTGTTCCACTTAATTGCCAATATGATGCATATACTTTTCAAAATCTGTTCCTTAAAATCATGTTGAAGCTTCAGTTATTTCGTTTTCTTAGTACTTTTGCATAAGTTCTATTTTAGTTTGTTTTACTGTTAATTCCCCCAAATATTCGGCACATTCAGTAATATTAATTAAAAATTAAATATTACTATCTAGTATCAAAGGAATACCTGTCTATTGATTTGTTGAGGCTTGACAAAGTTTTGGTAGGTTGTTTTATCTGATTTGTTGAGAATTCCAACATAATTCTATCTTGCTTAGATGTATTTAGGCGGATTATGAAACTAAAATTCATGCTAAGTAGATGTCCCAGATATTTTTAATGCAGTTTCATTTATACTTGACAGGTTGAAGAGATGGAAGCCAGGAGGCTCTTTCAGCAGATTCTGTCTGCGGTGGATTACTGTCACAGGCACATGGTTGTTCATCGAGACCTGAAACCAGAGAACGTGCTATTGGATGCACACATGAATGCCAAGATAGCTGATTTTGGTATGTAACTCCAGGGTTGTTCAGAAATGAACTAGCTGCCTTTTAAAGTGTGTCAGTAACAACTCTTACAGAACTAAGACCTTTCAATTTTAGCCTTGTAAATCCTATACTGTGAAAAGGGATTAATTGCAGTTTTTGTACTCACTTGTTCTATTAATTTGAATACACTTTCAGAAATCTTGCTTCTGAACCTCTCTCCCACAATCAGGCACACCACGCCAGCACCTTGGGGCCCGCCCAGGGACCCAGGGCATGGAGAAGGGGACTGGACCTCTCTCCCACAACCAGGCACACTGAGCCAGCATCTTGGGGCCCACCCAGGGGCCCGGGGTATGGAGTCAGGGACTGGACCTCTCTCCCACAACCAGACACAACATGCCAGCAACTCAGAGCCCAACTAGGGACCCGGGGCAAGGTGAAGGGGAATGATCCTCTCTCCCACAATTAGGCACACCGCACCAGTGCTTCAGGGACAGCCCGGGTACCCGAGGCACAGAGAAGGCAACTGGACACCCCCTCTCACAACCAGGCACACCATGCCAGCACCTAGGGGCACGCCCGGCCAAGAGGCATGAAGAAGGGGACTGGACCCTCCTCCCACAACCAGGCACATGGCACCAGCACCTTGGGGACTGCCCAGGGACCTGGGACATGAAGAAGGGGACTGGACCCCTCTCCCACAACTAGGCATATGGCGCCAGTGCCTTGGGGCCTGCCAAGGGACCAGAGGCTTGGAGAAGGGGACCAAACACACTTCACAACCAGGCATACCACCAGTTCCCAGGAGCATGCCAAAAACAGCACCTCCACGTGGGTGGCCCACCACAGTCACCACAATAACCATGGCTGCTGCAAAAGCGGCTAGACGTAACAACCACCACGCAGATGGTCCGCCAACCACTGGAGTGCATTCATACAAGAAGAGTCACCAGCAGAGACAAAGAAAAGAAGAGGATGTCTCTTTCCACAAAACCCATTTCAGAGTGACAGAAGAACCATCTTCTCTATGATAATATTGGTGGACCTGATCACATCTCTCAGCATTGGACAGATCATCTAGGCAACAAATTAACAGAGTAACCATTATTTTTTAGGAAGGAGAGAAGAAATCTAGGGCAATTGGGGGGGAGGGGGAGGGATTGAGGGAAGGGGAGAGGTTGGACAAGGGGCATAAAGAATAATTACGATCTGTAACAATATATATGCTAGTAATATTGATTTAATCAACATATCTCAATGTTCAACCCCAAAAATATATATAAGCGATTTCGATTCAATAAAAATCAACATATCTCAATGTTCAACCCCAAAAATATATATAAGCGATTTCGATTCAATAAATAAATTTTAAAAAATAATCTTGCTTCTGAGACCTATGTAAAAAAAAGATTTTTTTAAAGGAATTAAATCTTTATGTATGTATGTATTAATTTTATTTTTTTATTATTATGAATATTCATGAGATACAAATTACCAGAAATTGCTTTTATATTGTGTCCCCACCCAATTGTCCCCCAAGCACCCTCCCTCTCTACCCTCCTCCCCCCTACTCCGCTTTGCAGCCCTATGAATGTTTCCTCCCTCTGTAAGACCACTGTGCTACTGTGGTCTTTCTTTCCTTCCTTCCCTTCTCTCTTAGCTCCCACATATGAGTGAACACATGCAGTATTTATCCTTCTTTGTTTTGCTTATTTCACTGAACATAAGTTTCTCACGGTTCATCCATGTTGTTGCAAATGGGAGTATTACATTTTTTTTTATGGCAGAGTAGTGTGTGTATACACACACACACACACACACACACACTTTCCTTATCCAATCATCCATCAGTGGACATTTAGGTTGGTTCCATATCTTGGCTATTGTAAATAGAGCTGCAGTGAACATGGGAGTGCAGGTATCCCTTCGATGTGATGACTTCCATTCCTCTGGGTATATACCCAGAAGAGGGATTGCTGGATCGTATGGAAGATCTATCTGTAGTTGTTTGAGAAAACTCCATACTGTTTTCCATAGTGGTTGTACTAATTTACAGTCCCACCAACAGTGTAGGAGTGCCCCCTTCTCTCCACATCCTTGCCAGCATTTGTTGTTCATCATCTTTTTGATTATAGCCAGTCTTAACTTGGGTGAAGTGGTATCTCAATGTAGTTTTAATTTGTATTTCCCTGATGACTAGTGACGTTGAGCATTTTTTCATGTCTGTTGGCCATTTGTATGTCTTCCTTTGAAAAATGTCTGCTTAGTTCCTTTACCCATTTTTTAATTGGGTCATTTGTTTTTTTACTGTATAATTGCTGGAGTTCTATATATATTGTGGATATTAATCCCTTGTTGGATGTATAGTTAGCAAAAATTTTCTCCCATTCTATAGGTTGTCATTTCACTCTGTTGATTGTTTCCTTTGCTGTGCAGAAACTTTTTAGTTTGATATAGTCCCATTTGTTTATTTGTTATTTTGCTGCTTGTGCTTTTGGGCTCATGTTCATAAAGCCTGTTCCCAGACCTAATTGCTGAAGTGTTTCACCTATATTTTCCCTTAGTAATGTTACAGTTTCAGGTCTTATACTTAAGTCTTTAATCCATTTTGGGTTGATTTAAGAGATGCATATCTAGTTTCATTCTTCTGCATATGGATATCCAGTTTTCCCAGCAACACTTGTTGAGGAGGCAGTCTTTTCCCCAATGTAGATTTTTGTTACCATTGTCACCTTTGTCCAATATCAGATGGCTATAAGCCTGAGGGGTGTTATCTGGGTTCTCAATTCTATTCCACTGGTCTGAATGTCTATTTTTATACCAGTACCATGCTGTTTTGGTTTCAATAGCTTTGTAGTGTAATTTGAAGTCAGGTAGTGTTATGCCTCCAGCTTTATTTTTTGCTCAGGATTGCTTTGGCTATTTGGGGTCTTTTGTTTTTCCATATGAAAGGTAAGATTGTTTCTTCCATTTCTGTGAAGAATGGCATTGGTATATTGATGGGGATTGCATTGAATCTGTAGATAGCTTTGGGTAGTATAGACATTTTCACAATGTTAATTCTTCCAATCCAAGAGCAGGGAATATCTTTCCATCTTTTTGTGTCTTTTTAAATTTCTTTCAGAAGTGATTTGTAGTTCTCATTGTAGAGGTCTTTCACCTCCTCGGTTAAATTGATCCCTAGGTATCTTATTTTTTTTTTGTGGCAACTGTAAATGGGCTTACTTTCTTTATTTCTCTTTCTGTTAATTCATTGTTTGAGTATATAAATGCTACTGACTTGGGGACATTTATTTTGTATCCTGCAACACTACTGAAGTTATTAACTAACTCTAAGAGGTTTTTGATAGAGTTTTTAGGTTTTTCTGTGTCTATTATCATGTCATCTGCAGATACAGAAAGTTTGACTTCATCTTTTCCAATCTGGATTCCCTTTATTTCTTTCCTCTTGCCTGATTGCTCTGGTTAGTACCTTTAGTACTTTGTTAAATAGAAGTGGTGAGAGTGGGCATCCTTGTCTTTTTTGTGTTCTAAAGGGAAAGGCCTTCAGTTTTTCCCCATTGAGAATGATACCGGCAGTGGGCTTGTCATAAGTGGCTTTTATTGTGTTGAGATATTTTCCTTCTATACCTAATTTGTTGAGAGTCTTTATCATGAAGTGATGTTGAATTTTGTCAAATGCTTTTTCAGCATCTATTGAGATAATCATGTGGTCTTTGTCCTTGAGTTTGTTGATGTGATATATCACATTTATTGACTTTTGTATCTTGAACCATCCTTGCATCCCTGGGATGAATCCCACTTGATCATAGTGTGTAATTTTTTTAGCATGTTGCTGTACTCTGATTGCTAATATTTTGTTGAGGATTTTAGCATCTAGGTTCATCAAGGATATTGGCCTATAATTTTCTTTTTTTGTTGTGTCTTTATCTGGTTTTGGTATCAGGGTTATGTTGGCCTCATAGAATGAGCTTGGGAGAGTAGCATCTGATTCAATTGTTTGGAATAGTTTGAGGAGAATAGGTATTAACTCCTCTTTAAAAGTTTGATAGAATTCGGCTGTAAAACCATCTGGACCTGGACTTTTGTTTGTTGGAAGATTGCTAATTACTGCTTCAATCTCCTTGCTTGTTATTGGTCTGTTCAGGTTTTCTATCTCTTCGTGGTTCAGTCTTGGTAGTTTGTATGTGTCTAGAAACTTCTCCATATCTTCCAGATTTTTGTATTTGTTGTCATACAATTGTTTATAATAGTCTCTAGTGATTCTTTGTATCTCTGTGGTATTAGTTGTAATGTCTCCCTTTCATTTTTGATTTTTGTTAGTTGGGTCTTCTGTCTTATTTATTTTTTTTTTTTTTGTTAACCTAGCTAATGTTTTGTCTATTTTATTTATCTTCTTGAAAAACCAACTTTTAGTTTTGTGGATCTTTTCTATTGTTTTTTGGGTCTCTATTTCATTTAGTTCTGCTCTGATCTTAATTATTTCTTTCCATTTGCTACCTTTAGGTTTGGATTGTTGTTGATTTTCAAGGTCTTTGAGGCATAGTGTTAAGTCGTTTATGAGAATTCTTTCCATTCTTTTGATGTAAGCATTTATTGCAAAATTTGCCTCTTAGTACTGCTTTTGCCATATCCCACAGGTTTTGGTATGATGTATCTATATTTTCATTGGTTTCTAGGAATTTTTTCATTTCCTGTTTAATTTTGTCTTGGTACCATAGGTCATTCAGGAGCCTATTATTTAGTTTCCGTGTATTTGTATAGCTTCCAGCATTTTGCTTATTGTTTATTTCCAATTTTAGTCCATTTTGGTCTGAAAGAGCATTGGAATGATTTCGATTTTTTAAGTTTGCTGAGACTAGATTTGTGACCTGATATGTGGTCTATCCTGGAGAATGTACCATGAGCTGTTGAGAAGAAAGTGTATTCCTTAGTTGTTAGTGAAATGTTCTGTATGTATTTGCCAAGTCCAGTTGGTCTAGGGTGTAGATTAAATCCTGTGTCTCTTTGTTGACTTGTTGCCTGGAAGATCTGTCCCACACTGAGAGAGGGGTGTTTAGATCACCCACTCTTAATGTATTAGGTCCTATTTCTTTCTTTAGGTCTAAGAGTGTTTGCTTTATATATCTGGGTGCTCTGGTATTGGGTGCATACATGTTTATGATTGTTATGTCTTCTAGCTGGATGAACCCGTTTATCATTATATAATGGCCTTCTTTGTCTTTTTTTATGTTGTTTGGTTTAAAGTCTATTTTATGCAATATAAGAATAGCTACTCCTGCTTGTTTTTGATTTCCATTTGCATGGTATGTCTTTTTCCATCCCATCACTTTTAGTCTATGCGTGTCTCTACAGGTAAGGTGGGTCTCTTGAAGACAGCATATACTTGGGTCTAGCTTTTTAATCCAGTCAGTCTGTGTCTTTTCAATGGGGAGTTTAGTCCATTCACATTTAGAGTAGTTATTGACAAGTGTTGCTTAATTCCTATCATTTAATTGCTTCTTGTTTAGATGTTTTAGATATGTTTTGATCATTATTTCCCCTTTTATTTCTCTTCTTCAATGTTAATTGTGAATTTAAGGTGTGATGATTTAACTTCTTTCTCTTTCTTGCTGGCATTTTTGTTTTAACAGTGGGCTTTGCTCTTTCTTTTGTATTTGTGATAGTGGTCATCATTATTCAATTCCAGATGAATGACTCACTTGAGAATTTCTTGCAGGGATGGTCATGTGGTGGTGAACTCCCACAACTTTTGTTTGTCTGGCAAATACACTATTTCTCCCTCATTTCTGAAGGAGAGCCTTGCAGGGGTAAAGAATTCTTGGCTGGCAATTTTTTTCTCTTAGTATTTTGAATATATCATTCCACTTTCTTCTGGACTGTAGGGTTTCAGTTGAGAAGTCTGCTGTTAGTTTGATGGGGGTTCTCCTATACGTGACCTGATGCTTTTCTCTTGCTTGTTGTAGAATTCTCTCTTTGCCTTTGAGCTTTGCAAATTTAACTATAATGTGTCTTGGGGAGGATCTTTTTGGGTTGAATCTGTTTGGGGACCTTTGAGCTTCCTTGATCTGAAGGTCTGTATCTCGCCCTACACCTGGGAAGTTTTCTGTTACTATTTCCTTGAGTAGGTTTTCAATACCTTTTCCTTTCTCCTCCCCTTCAGGAATACCCATGATTTGGATGTTAGAGTGCTTGGAGTTGTCTGCTATCTCTCTTAGATTTTCCTTATTATTTTTAATTCTTTTTTCCTTTTTTTTTTTTTTTGTCTGCCTGAGTCATTTCAAAAAGACCATCTTCAAGCTCTGAAATTCTTTCTTCTGCTTGTTCTACCCTGCTGCTCAAGCTCCCAGTTGTGTTTTTTATTTCATTGAGTGAATCTTTCATTTCTAGAAGTTCTGCTACACTCTTTTTTAAGATATTAATCTCTTTGTAGATTTCCTCCTTCATATTCTGGATATTTTTTTCTTGTTTCATTGTGTTCTCTAATTCAGTCTTCCTTTATTTCTTTGAGTTTTCTTAAGATCTTTGCTGGAAATTCTTTTTCAGACATTTCAAGGTTCTATGGAGTCAGATTTTGGAGCATTACTGTATTCTTTTGGTGGTGTCATTTCTTCTTGATTGTTTGTACTTCTAGTATTTTTTCGTTGATGTTTGGTCATTTCATAGAGGGTTTGCTTCTTCTGTCACACTGAAGTTGGCTGTGGAGTGGCCCTGGTTGCTACTGTGGAGGTGAATTGTCTTTGCTTGACAGTAGGTATGGTGGTGGTTATGGTTAATCACCTTGGTTCCTGTTCCAGAATCTGTGGTTGTAGAATGAGCCCCTACCACCGAGTGGTCCTGCTGGGCACACCTCAGCAGGACAGACCCCGCAGGCTGGTGCTCCCCGCGGGGTCCAAGGAGGGGAGTTGGGGGGAAGGGGCTGCTGCCGCTGCTGCTGGGCTCAACTCGGGTTCTGGGGCGCAGGGCGGGCTGGCGCTAACCCCTCAGAGTCCAAGGAGCTGGGAGGGGCCGCCTCTAGCCGTGCAGTACCGATGCTGCTGCCTCTGCTGGGTTCACCTCAGCACAGGTTGAAAAAAGATTTTTAAAAATTAAAAAAATGCAGATACCTCTAGTGAAGTTAGAGGGCTAGCATCAAGACAAATTCATTCAATCTGCATTTCCTCCTAAGGACATGACACTTAACTGTTTTTTGGTGGAGGTGGGGAGAGGAGGAGTCCCAAACTCCTTTGAAAATCTGATGAAGGCTTACGAACAGAGGTACATGAAAATTTCCATGCAGTTTTGGAAAAAGCTTTATAGTTCTTATAAATAGATCCATGGAAAGGTCTGTGGATCATAGGGTAACATCTAACAACTTGATAAGAAAACAGGAGTTTTTATAAGCTATAAAAGAAAAGGTAAAATGTGATTTATATGTTCCAAACACTTTCTGGGGTAAACATATCTGGTAAGGATGCCATAGCAGGGTGTTTGAGAAAAAAATTAAGAAGTGAGAGATTAAAGAAGGAGATATGGAAAGGTGCAGTGTTGCTTATTTAAATTTTTTGTCTATACCTTGTCTTTAATCTAAAAACCAGAAAACTAGTTCTGTATTTCTCTTTCTGCTATAAGTCATGAAACTCATTTAGTACTATAGTTCAATTAGATTTTTGTTTCAGTAGATTATTTTTTCTGAGTTGAATTGAAGGTTTCCAAATTAAAAACCTTTGGAACATAATCTTTATGAATTGGGGCCTGTCTGATTTCTAATTGCAGATTTTTTTAAAAAGGCTTTTGAAAGCATAGTATAAAAAAGTGGTAGTCTATTTCATACTTCCAACTGCAGAAGTAAGTAAATAAATTTTGATGCTTTCATATTTGGAAAAGTTGATATAATTTAGAATAATCTCTTTATGAGGTGAATCAACATTTTTATTTTGAAAGGAAATTTAATTTCAATCATACATGTGATCTTCTTTAGCTTTTTTTGTCATAGTGTAAGCACTCTGAAATGGTCTCTTTCTAGTCTAACAAATACTTTCCACTGGTTTTTTTTTAATAATTAAAAAAAATGATGTATGGAGTATTAAAGACTTGAATTTTACTTATGTATTTATCTACATCTACTTTTAAAAATATTTAGCACCAAGTAAACGTTACTTTTATTTTTAGGATTATCTAATATGATGTCAGATGGTGAGTTTCTGCGAACTAGTTGTGGATCTCCAAATTATGCAGCACCTGAAGTCATCTCAGGCAGGTAATAATATATCAGTGAAGAATAAGCTTTTTGTAATCTTGGGTTTATCCTAATAACACTTAATTATAATATATCCTCTTTGGAAGATAAGATTTTTAACATGGTAGAAATAAATTGTTCATTTATTTTTCCATTGTTTGGACAATATATTTGAAGGGGGAATGGTTGAATTAAAAATATTTTAATGTTTCATTTAGATGTTGTTATCAATGTATTTATGAAGTTTTTTCCATTAAAAAAATGACTGAGATAGATCTTGACTTAATATATCTTTTTCATTTTAGGAAAGTACAGATAAGAGAGGAAGTATTTGCTAAATTTAAGCTAGTGTCATTATTTATTTACCAGACACAGTCCTTTAATCGTACTTTAGATATTTTATAAAGTATATAGAGTTGTTTTATGTTTTGTCTTTGGAAAAATGAAATTTGGGGGGATAGGATTGTTTTTTCATGAAGTTAAACTGTATTAGTGGAGGTTGTATAATTACTCATGTAACTTACTCATTGGTGCATTATAAAAATGTTAATACAGATTATACTGGTAAACTCAAGTGTTTCTACAGTGACCAATGTCTGATTTAAAAATTTAACAGAATTCTATGAGAGGAAATATTGAAAAGATATTATTTCAAGTAGCAGATATAGGAGTGTGTTAGTCCATCTGGGCTGCTATAACAAAATACCGTAAACTGGGTGGCTTATAAAAAACAGAAATTTACTTCTCACAGTTCTAGAAGCTGGGAAGTTTAAGATCAAGGTGCCAGAAGATTTGGTGTCTCGTGAGGACCTGTTTCCTCATAAATTACTGTCATTTCACTGTAACCTCACGTGGTGGAAGGGGTGAGGAGTCTGGAGTCTCTTTTATAAGGACACAAATCCCATTGACGAGGGCTAATACTATCACCTTGGGAGTTGGGATTTCAACATAAGGATTTGACGGGGGCGGGGTGGGGAGGAAGATCAACATTCAGTCTTTGCAAAGAGTTTGGACAGTATAGCAAATGAAGTAAATGACAGCAGTTTTTATGTTAACAGATTATATTCTTTTCATTGGAATTGTAGAGATTTACTTTGTTACCTCAGATCGAGGTCTGAGTTTGGTAATGTGCTATCAGAGGAATTTTAAAGGTGTAGAAAGGTGAGAGGAAAAAGGAATAACCTAGGCATAGGTTATCTGGAGCAACAGTAATCTTAGTTTTATGAGCTAGCAAGTGATTAGAATGAAAGTAGTAGGTACTCAGAATAATGTAATACAGGGTAAATACTGTCTACACAGGACTAGTTAGGTACTTTATGTTTTAAATAATCTTCAAAATAGATGTGCTAGGGATAAAAATTCTATTCTTTCTTATAATTGTTCAGTGTGAAAAAGATTTAGCTTATACACTGTATTTATTTTTCAAGTTTATGGTTATCTATTTTGATGTTTCTCTCAAAAATCAACCATAGAAATTGTTAAATTTTTTAATTAGTAAGTTACAGTTACATACGTTTGTGACAAACAAAGATACGATATTCTCTTGGCAAACTTGAGTAGTACTTAGAGCAGTTATTCTCTTTGGGGAACAGCCACTGAGTGTTGGGGAGTAGTCATGGACTTTCATTAAAGACCTTGGAAATCAATATATATTGAGTCTATACTGTGCATATATAGATACAGTGTACATGTAGATGAGAAAAAGTGTTACTTGCATTTGTCATCTTTTTTCTTAGATTGTATGCGGGTCCTGAAGTTGATATCTGGAGCTGTGGTGTTATCTTGTATGCTCTTCTTTGTGGCACCCTCCCATTTGATGATGAACATGTACCTACATTATTTAAGAAGATCCGAGGGGGTGTTTTTTATATCCCAGAATATCTCAATCGTTCTGTTGCCACTCTCCTGATGCATATGCTGCAGGTAGACCCCCTGAAACGAGCCACTATCAAAGACATAAGGTGATTATTCTTTTTGTTCCTGTTATGCACATTTTCTCATAGTAATAATAGGAATGCTAATTGAATACTTGCCTTATGCTACGCTTTATAACACTTTATAAGAATTCTACTGACCTTATTACACAAACCTGATCATGTCACTTACCCCAGATACTTCAGATTGCTGCCCAAACTTTTTTTTTTTGCTTGAACTTTTTAGATTAGGTAGCAAAACATACAAGACCCTTCATAGGAAGGTTCATTTCTTGCCCTTACCACTTCACCCCTGTACCAGTGCTTCAGCCACATGAAACTTTGTTTCTCAAAGATAACATGTATTCTTATGCCTTCATGTTTTTGTTTATATTATTCTTCTTCCTTGATGCCTTTTCTGCCTTTTTTGACCTGAGAGATTTCCATGCATTCTTTAAAGTTCTGCTCATATGTTGACCTCCCTTATGAAATTGCTACTAATGCGCCCAAGATGCCTTCACATCTGGGATGTCAACATCTTGTTATGCTTTTATTAGTTCCCGTATCTAATTATTTCTCAGTGTGTCTTTCTCCTCTCTTTAACTGTGACTACATTATGAGTCTTACTCATCTTTGTATATATAGTGCTAGAAGGCTTGGGAGTATATTCTGTGCTCAGAAAGTATCTGAAGAGATTTCAAAGGGAAAAACAGTGAGATTTATATATTTTACATATGGTTGATGAAATAAAGTATAAAAGGTTTTACTGAGTTTTTGAATCCCATAGCTGCTTGTGGGTTTACTGTGAAGGATCTCTTGTTATGTGAGAAACTTTGGAAAGTGCAGTTGCTGGAGCTACTGTGAACGTGACCTTTATATAGTACACACATGGCAGGATGATTCATTGCCTTCTACATTACTTATTATGTTCCTTAGAGGTTTTTTGTTCTTACCTAAGATTTCATGTGGGTTTGTTTACAAACATATTCCTCTAATATCTTTGCAGAACCTTTCTCCTCTTCATAAGCCAGAATGACAGTTTTGAGACCTCTGACCTTTGGAATATTTAAATGTTGGCTGAGGTAGTTGTATGACTGCTGCTGATCTCTTTTGCAAGCAAGGGTTGATGATTCCTTTTGCATTTATATATTGTTTTCTTTTCCCAATGCAGCTTCAGTGTTCCAGGCCTCATGCATAAAAATGTAATGTAAAAAAGTATAAATTAGTTACCAGAATTATTTATGGAAATGGACTTAGCAGGAAAACAAACCCTTTGTGTTCACAGTTCTTTAGAATAAACAGTTCTCTTAATTGGCTTTCCTCAGACAGAAAATTAGACATGCTAATATACTTGCACCTGCTGTTACCAGCATATAAATTTAGAATAGTAAAAGTACTGATTCTGTTATTTTAAATCAGATGTTTGTATATTTACAGGCTTCAGAAGAAAAATGTAAGTAAGTCTCCCAGGATAAGTTAATTAACACATAGGTAGGTAGTATAAAATAGTGTCATTTATCTCTGTACTTAAAATAATACAATAATTCAAATGTGTAGTTTTTCATCTTTTTTATTTATCTCTATCCAGAGATAAATATTGACTATTGATTTAATAAAATACTGTTAAACATGGAAAACAATTAATAATTATTGAACAGTCACAATATATCAAACATTTTGCTATACAGTTGGCCTATTTTATTGACTTTTAATAGGTAGCAATTATTATTCTCATTTTACAAACCGGGAAACTGAAGCTTAGAAAGGTTATGTCATGATTTATGTATCTGTTTGCCCCTATTAAGTTGTTTCTTTAAATTAGGGTCCAAGTATTAATTCATAGTGCAATGCACATATCTGGCACACATTAAATGTTAAGTAAATGAATTCAAAACCTATGCGACTTCCACTATTCAAAATTATTACATCATTTCCATGATATCTGTCCTTCCTCTATCATAATACTGTATATATATTTCTTATGCTGCTATGTATGGGAGTTCTTCAAAAAGTTCGTGGAAAGATTTGTATTGTCATCTAATTCTATTTTTCCATGAACTTTTTGAAGTACCCTTGTACTGTCTTATTATTTTTGTTCGTATATTATTTATTTTATAAGATGGTAAGACACTGGAAATTAGAAAATCTATCTCTGTATTTATTTGTTCATTTAATTATTTTTCTTTTATCACCTCAACAGATATTTATTTAACATCTGCTGCATGTAAGGTACTATGCTAGATGCTGGGAATATAGTGGTAAATAAGACATTGTCTTCATCAGAATCACATCTTTGTGCTCTCCCAGGTGTCTTAAGCTTAGTAATAGTATAAATGTTATTGTGGTTAAAAGTGAGGTGTGTGAAGTTCAACTGTCTGAGTATGAATTCTGATTCTTCTGTTTATTAGCTGTGGGCCTATTACTTAACATCTTTGGGCTGCTTTGTGTTACTTTGTATACATAGTGAAATTGTGGGGAGGATAGTCATAGATTGAACCATGTGAAATTGCCATTTATGTAGGTCTCAAAACAATTGAATATCAAAACCTGCCAATATTTGGAAGGCAGCGGCAGCGGTGGAAACTCAAGACTCGGGAGCCCCAGGGACTGGAAGAAATCACAGTGCCTACTTGGAAAGAAGAAAAGGTAGCAACTTGCCCCAGCCCAACCCCAGAGCGGGCCCCTAGAAAGGCTGGAGCCGCCACCGCTTGCAGTTGGTGACTGCGCAACTCTGCGCCCGCCCGCGGAAGCAGCAGAGGAACTGGCGGCAGCGGCAGCAGCGGAGGAACCGGCGGCAGCGGAGCCAGTGGCAGTGGCAATAGCAGGGGAACCGGTGGCAGCAGCAGCAGCGGAGGAACCGGCGGCAGTGGCTGCAGTGGCAGCAGCACCCTCGAAGGCAGCGGCAGCAGAGGAAGTGGCACCAGTGGTAACGGCGGCGGCAGCAGCGGAGGAGCCAGAGGTGGTGGCAGCAGTGGCGGCAGCAGCAGCGTAAGTGGCACCAGCAGCAGCGGTGCCAGCGACAGCAGTGGGGGAAGAGTCACCAGTGGTAGCAGGGGAAGCGGTGGCAGCGGAGCCAGCGGAGCCAGCGGCAGTGGTGCCGGCGGGAGCAGCGGGGGAACCAGCAGCAGCAGGAGCGACACCCTGCGGTACCACCCCGTCACCCAGCAGCCCGGCAGAGTCCAAGCTGACCAGAGAGTTGGCTCCCCAGAGAGGCCCAAGACCCGAGGTAACCACACACGCAAGACACTAGTGGCCAACTGAGTAATCACTGAGGTAGCCATACCAAATTGGCAACCCCAGCAACAT
>NW_007726233.1:266212-268444 GCF_000696425.1 Galeopterus variegatus | reverse complement strand
GTATTAAAAGACAGAGACTGTCCGCCAAGAATACTCTACCCTGCAAGGCTAGCCTTCCGAAATGAAGGGCAAATAGTATATTTCTCAGACAAACAAAAACTGCGCGAATGTCATTGAGAGGAGTTCACCACCACACAACCACCCTTACAAGAAATTCTCAAGGGAGTACTGGGTTTGGTTCCTGAAAAATAACTACTACTGCCATAAAAACCCAAGAAAAATATAAAACCCACTAGTATAATAAAAATGGCATTCATGAAGAGAAAACAAACAGAAAGGCTATCTACAACCTAAGGAACCAACAAACACAGAAAACAAACAGTAAATCAGAAAGCAAGGAACAAAAGACACCTAAGACAACCAAACAACAATCAATAAAATGCTAGGAATAAATCAACACTTTTCACTAACAACTCTTAATGTAAAAGGCTTAAATTCCCCAATCAAAAGACACCGACTGGCTGACAGGATTAAAAAGGAGGACCCAACTGTAGGCTGCCTTCAAGAGACCCACCTCACCCATAAATACTCACATAGACTAAGAGTGAAGGATGGGAAAAGATTTACCATGCAAACAGAAAAGAAAAACGAGCTGGAGTAGTTATTCTTATATCTGACAAAGTAGACTTTAAACTAAGAACCATAAAAAGAGACAACAAGGGACACTACCTAATGCTAAAAGGACTGATCCATCAAGAAGACATGACAATCATAAATATGTACGCACCCAATGTTGGAGCAGCCAGATTTATAAAACAAACTCTATTAGACCTAAAGAAGGAAATAGACACTAATACCAAAATAGCAGGGGACCTGAACACCCCACTGTCAATATTGGACAGATCATCTAGGCAAAGAATCAGCAGAGAAACACAAGATCTAAACAATACTCTAGACCAATTGGACTTGGCAGATATCTACAGAACATTCCATCCAACAACCTCAGAATATTCATTCTTCTCATCAGCACATGGATCATTCTCCAGGATAGATCACATATTAGGACACAAATCAAGTCTCAACAAATTAAAAAAAAATTGGAATTATCCCATGTATTTTCTCAGACCACAATGGATTAAAACTAGAAATCAATAATAAACAAAACACTGGAAAGTATACAAACACATGGAAATTAAACAACATTCTACTTAACGACACATGGGTCCAAGAAGAAATCAAACAGGAAATAAAAAAATTTATTGAAACTAATGAAAATAATGATACATCATACCAAAACTTGTGGGATACAGCAAAGGCAGTACTAAGGGGGAAATTTATTGCATTAAATGCCTACCTCAGAAAAATGGAAAGCTGGCAAGTGAACAATCTAATAAAGCGCCTTAAAGAACTAGAAAAACAAGAACAATCCAAACCTAAAGTTAGCAGAAGGAAAGAAATCATCAAGATCAGAGCAGAACTTAACGAAATTGAAACCCAAAAAACAATACAAAAGATCAACAAATCAAAAAGTTGGTTTTTTGAAAAGATAAACAAAATCGACAAACCACTTGCATGGCTAACAAAAAAAAGAAGAGAGAAGATTCAAATAACAAAAATTAGAAATGAAAAAGGTGATATTACAACCGACCCAAATGAAATACAACGAATCATCCGAGACTACTATAAACAGCTATACACCAACAAGTTCGAAAACCTGGAGGAAATGGATAAATTCCTGGACTCACACAAGCTTCCAAAATTAAACCAAGAAGATATAGAAAACCTGAATAGGCCAATAACAAATAAAGCTGGAGGCATAACACTACCTGACCTTAAACTGTACTACAAAGCTATAATAACCAAAACAGTATGGTACTGGCATAAAAACAGACACACTGATCAATGGAATAGAATAGAGAATCCAGAAATCAACCCACACACCTACAGCCATCTGATCTTTGACAAAGGCACCAAGCCTATACACTGGGGAAGAGACTGCCTCTTTAGCAAATGATGCTGGGAGAACTGGATATCAATATGCAGGAGAATGAAACTAGACCCATACTTTTCACCATACACTAACGTCAACTCAAAAATGGATTAAAGAATTAAATATACACCCTGAAACAATAAAACTCCTTAAAGAAAACATAGAGACACTTCAGGAAATAGGACTGGACACAGACTTCATGAATATGACCCCAAAAGCACGGGCAACCAAAGGAAAAACAAACAAATGGGATTATATCAAACTAAAGAGCTTCTGCACAGCAAGAGAAACAATTAACAGAG
>NW_007726233.1:245883-264967 GCF_000696425.1 Galeopterus variegatus | reverse complement strand
GGAGAAAAAGGAACTCTCATCCATTGTTGGTGGGACTGCAAAATGGTGCAGCCTCTATGGAAAATGGTATGGAGGTTCCTCAAACAATTGCAGATAGATCTGCCATATGACCCAGCTATCCCACTGCTGGGAATATACCCAGAGGAATGGAAATCATCAAGTCGAAGGTATATGTGTTCCCCAATGTTCATCGCTGCACTCTTTACAATAGCCAAGAGTTGGATCCAGCCCAAATGTCCATCATCAGAGGAGTGGATACAGAAATCGTGGTATAGCTACACAATGGAATACTACTCAGCTATAAAAAAAATGAAATACTGCCATTTGCAACAACATGGATGGACCTTGAGAGAATTATATTAAGTGAAACAAGTCAGGCACAGAAAGAGAAATACCACATGTTCTCACTTATTGGTGGGAGCTAAAAATAAATAAATAAATTCACACATGCACACACAAAAACCGGGGGGTGGGGGAGAAGACTTAACAGCTACAATTCCTTGAAGTTGATACGACAAGCAAACAGAAAGGACATTGTTGGCTGGGAGGGAGGAGAGGGAGGAGGGAGGAGGGTTTCAGTAATGGGCCACAATAATCAACCTTATTGTATATCAACAAAATAAAATTTAAAAAAATAATAATAAAATAAAATGTAAATGTGAAAAAAAAGAAAGAAAATGGCACAACATAATCAGAAGGTTACTCACAATTTTATCAGTAATGGGCCACAATATTCAACCTCATTGTATATCGACAAAATAAAATTAAGAAAAAAACCCGGCAAATATTCAACTTAATATAGTTAATGCCTTTAGAACAATGTCTAGGACATAATGTTAGCTATGAATATTATTTTTAAGTGAATATATGAAAGCCTTTCTGGTACATTTAAAGAAATTTGGGTACATTGAGAGGTTCCTAAAGTTTGAATATATATCAAAGTCAGATGTTAGGTAATAGTGACAGACAATTTCTGGTGCCTGTGTAATGACCAACGTGAAATGCATTGATTCTGTCTCAGCTGAGCCTTCATAAACATCCTAGTTACTGCTTACTCTCATGGAATTAATTCAGAAACTGACTCCTGAGAGTCAAAAGCTGGCAGTATGGCTTTTTTAATTGGTAGTTATCTAGTTGTAAAAATTATAGTCATAAGACTAAGTTAATGAATTAGAAATCAAAATTTAGGTTATTTCCCTATTGTTTTCTAAAAATTTATTTATTTTATTGATACAATTTGCATAACATAAATTCTTCCCTTTAAAGTGTATAATTCAGTGGCTTTTAGTATATTCATAAAGTTCTACAATCATTGTCACTATCTAATTCCAGAGTTTTTTTTATCATCCCCAAAAGTATTTCTACACCCATTAGTAATCACTCCCCATTTCGTTTTCCTCTTAGCCCCTGGCAACCACTAATCCACTTTTTGTCTTCATGCCTATTCTAGACATTTCATATAAATGGAATCATAGAGTATGTGGCCTTCTGTGTCTGGCTTCTTTCATTTAGCATAATGTTTTCAAGATACTTCCATAGTGTAGCATGTATCAATACTTCATTCCTTTTTGTTTGAAAAATTTCCATTGTATGGATATACTACATTCTGTTTATTTATTAGTTGACATTTGAGTTGTTTCCACTTTTTAGCTCTTATGAATAAATGTTGCTATGAACATTTGCATTACAGTTTGTAAGGTTATGTGTTTTCATTTCTCTTGGGTATATACCTAGAGTTTGTAATGGTTGTATGTTGTTGCTGCTGCTGTTCCTGTTTGTTTAGTGATTTTCCTAAACTGATGTAATGAAGTGTGTATTTTTTGTCTTTATGGCTACTGAAGTCTCTCCTTGATTAGCTTAATGGTCACATAATGAGTAGACAGAGATTTTCTTAAACGCCTGATCTAATAAGTCTCCCAGCCTTTGCTGAGGGGCTCTCTGTGCCTGTTGGGGTGTATTTTCAGTGCTCCAACAGGCAGTTTATAACTTTGCCTTACCCTTCACTTCCTGCTTGTGCAGAGCCTCAAAGTCTTCCAGTGATGAGAAATTAGGGCCTTCTCTGTTTTTCCTTGGAAATGTACACAGTCCTGCATATATGTTCCTGGTTTTCTTGAGAACCAGGAATATATCACAGCTTTAAAAAGACCCCTTTGGAACTCTCATTCCCTAACTTTGAAAAGTTTTTTGGTCCGCTTCTTGTTTACCCAATTCTTAATGCCATTTCAGACAGCTGGGGATGTTAGACAATTGCCGTTGATTGTTTTTGACAAGTGCCCTGGAGAGAAGGCTGTTTGCAGTGAGGAAGCTCCGAGTCAGATCAAATAAAGACAATGCTTATGGGTGGGGGTTTTCAGGGAACTGCTAGGCGTGTCAAATAATGACAGTTTTCTTAGAATAGGACTTTTGGGGAGCTCTAAACTTATTCTGCTCCTCTCTTCCAACTCCTCCTCCCCCCAGTAGTTATTGTGCTGCTGCTGCTGGTTTTCTCAGCTACCTGTTTGAGTGGCTGTTGGTTTTCAAGGCTACCATGGAACTGGAGAAAGAGAGATGGAAATAGGGCAACTTAAAAAGCCATAAATCTATCTTTTCTTACTAAGATTCAGCCATTTTTCTTGAATAAACCCTCCTCAGATTGTTGCAAGACTTTGATTAATTTCCAGAGTTCTGAAAAAGACTATTTTGACAATTTTTGCAGTTATCTCATTGCTTTTATGGAAGAGTGAATTTTTGGAGTTCACTTTGAAAGTCCTCATCTTCTGTATTTGTCATGGATATTTAAAAACTGTTAGGTGACATAATTTTTGTCTCTGTTACTTCTTTTGAAAAAAATTAATATCTACCTTAGTTATTTTTATTACTAAACATTAATAGGTGCTAATATACAACACTAACCTTATCAGAAAGTCTTTAAATATTGGCAAGCTGTCAAACTCATGGAAGCAGATACATAGTATATGAAATTCCAAATTTTGTTTGAAAGCTTAAACTTTATCATTGACAACAAATATTACTAGTTTTTTTTCTTGAAGTGACAGTCTCACTTTGTTCATTTTTGGGAAAATGCCAGTCAAATACCCAAGCATGAATAACCATAGTTATTCAAGGGTAGGGGTTAATTACCTTGCCCAGGTTGACATAGCTAGTAAGTGGCAGAGTTAGGACTAGAGACCAGGTCTTTCTGATTCTATTATGTTGTATTGCCACGTATCTAAATTATTTGGGAATTGCCAAAGAATGTTCTTACAATATATTGTGGTGTTTTTCCTAGAGAACATGAATGGTTTAAACAAGATTTGCCCAGTTACTTATTTCCTGAAGACCCCTCCTATGATGCTAACATCATTGATGATGAAGCTGTGAAAGAAGTGTGTGAAAAATTTGAGTGTACAGAATCAGAAGTAATGAACAGTTTATATAGTGGTGACCCTCAAGACCAGCTTGCAGTGGCTTATCATCTTATCATTGACAATAGGAGAATAATGAACCAAGCCAGTGAGTTCTACCTCGCCTCTAGTCCTCCAACTGGTTCTTTTATGGATGATAGTGCCATGCATATCCCGCCAGGCCTGAAACCCCATCCAGAAAGGATGCCACCTCTTATAGCAGATAGCCCCAAAGCGAGATGTCCATTGGATGCACTGAATACAACTAAGCCCAAATCATTAGCTGTGAAAAAAGCCAAGTGGCATCTTGGGATCCGAAGTCAGAGCAAACCATATGACATTATGGCTGAAGTTTACCGAGCAATGAAGCAGCTGGATTTTGAATGGAAGGTAAGAAATTGAAGTATATTAAGATCATGTGTAGAAGCCATTTTCCTATATAGTAAGCTGCTGTGAGCTACTAAATTGAGTATTGAGGTCAATAAAAGTTGTTTTTGATTTAGATATAAATTTAGTGGTCTAGATACCTTTGGCTGGTAAACCCCATTCTTTCCATTAATATATCATATTCATTCAAAACAAAACAAATAGACCTGTACAAGGATGAAGACCCGTTGATGTTGGGAACCTGTATAACCTATATATTTTGAATTATAGAATAGCATTCTTGGCTAAGAAACAAAAAGTCATCAACTTGAAATATCTGAGGAAATAGCCCACTTGTTTCAGCATGCATCATAACAGTAAAAAACCATGAGTCTTCAAAGATAATACAATTTTACTTTTTTCTCCCTCTTTTTTTTTCTTCCCTTTTTTGGGGGTTGATGGGCAGCTGTGACAGCTAGTGGTCAATACAAATTGTACTGTCAGGAGATGTTTATTCAGCCAATAAATACTTTTCTCCAAATTGAGAAATTCTCTCTTATTTGACTGGTGCTTTTAGTCTTTAGTTATGGTATGTTTTCCTTACTCTCAGCCCCCATTTTACTTTTTTTTTAATTAGTGCTAATTTTAGAGAAAATTTATTTCAATTCTACTTGAATATATGTGGGACGAAAAACATTTTTTCATTTCAGATGTCCCTTTCACTTTTGTTCCTTTCTTGAGGACTGTGAATATTTTTTAAAGGAAGAAGAAAAATGTTTGAACTAATCATATGTAGTCATTTGACAGATTTGAATAAAGTAGTCATTTTCATTTCACTATTTCTACATGAAATGAATAAATAAAGTAATATTTCCTCAAACCACTTTAAAAGCAAATCTGCCTTTTCTGAAGCAGTTTTATTTAGTTACAAAAGAGATGTTAATGTCTTTAAAGTTTCTTAATGAAAAATTTTTGAAACGAATTTGATATGTTTTGAAAACCCAGAATTTTCTTTATATGAGCTGCAATATTTTATCTTTAAAAGGCAAATAATATCTTCCTCTTGGGATTATTGTAATACTTTGAATTTTGTGACAGTACATGATGCAAACCGTTAACATATTAGTTCCCCCTTATTTCTTCTACTCCATATTCATCAGTAAATGTATTCAAGCAGAGCTGGGTAACCAAAATTATTATTGATGTTTTAGAATAGATGCATACCTGGAGTGAAGGCTGTACTGTATACAGTTTCTGAGTTTCCTTTAAATTTTAATTACTATATACAAACAGTACTGTTAGTAGGGATTAAATAAATATTAAGGTAAATTACCTGTAATATAGAAAAGGAGTCATTCAGAAATTCCTTCCTTATCCCACCTTATCAATTAATTGTTTTCAGCATTCTTTGCAATATGAAGGGAGACATTTTATAGTTTGTTGTTTTTATTGATTTCCCATTTTAGGTAGTAAATGCATACCATCTTCGTGTAAGAAGAAAAAATCCAGTGACTGGCAATTATGTGAAAATGAGCTTACAACTTTATCTGGTTGACAATAGGAGCTATCTTTTGGACTTTAAAAGCATCGATGGTAAGAAAGTTACGCAGGCATGAGCTCTGAGAGGACAAAAATTGCTATTAGTTGACCAGACATTCAAATCATCTCAAAGACATGGTGGGTAGGTCTTCCACACTGGTTTTTGAGTAATCTAGACTTATCCAAAATGTAAGTGAAACTTAAAAGGATAAAAGACACGTGGAGTATCTCTTACCCAGCACCTTTCTGAAAGAAGTGCTTCCTTGGCATAAAAAAGTCATTTGAAGTATTGGCTGTGGGGCAAAACTAAGAAACAATAGGGAAGCATTACTTAAAATTAGCCAATTTGTCAGGTTCCTTGACATATTTCTCCATTCGTATTTTATTACTATTAGCATTGTAATGTTAAATTTCCCCCTTCGTCCTGGGTGGCCAAAATGACTAAATAGGCCTCTAGTGGGATTTGGGTTGGGTTTAGGTACCCATGGCAATCTAGGAGCTAGGGGAGTCAGGGAAAATTATCATATCCAGGAATACTTGGCCCTCTGTATCTATGGGTTCCACATCCACGGAATCAACCAATCTTGGATTAAAAAAGTTGGGGTAAAAAAATTCCTTAAATTTCCAAAAAAGCAAAACTCAGCCACATGCTGAGTACTACATTGAATCCACATGAGTGAAGTGCAAAAGGGTCAGGTGCTGGTTGGAACAAGAATAGAACTGAGTTTAGAGTTAGGGATATATATTTTTTTTTCCTTTTTGTCTTTTTTCGTGACCGGCAACGGATCGCAACCCCTCAGTGTCGCGCCCGTACCGGACTGGGACCGGCAACGGGATCGTAACCCTCGGTGTTGTGCCCACACCTCGCTCAGCCAGTGAGCGGCTGGTCTGTATGTGGGATCCGAACCCTTGGCGGGAGCGCCGCCACGCTTCCCAAGCGGCGCACTGTAGCAGTGCGCCACTGGGCCGGCCCCAGGGATATTTTTTTAAACAGAGAATTTAAATTTTATTCTTTAACTACCATAAACTATAGCAGTGTTTATATGGTCCCCAGACCACCCTCATTACAATTACCCATTGTTCTTATTAAAATGCAGATTTTTGGGAACCACTCAAGACTCACCAGATCAGAATCTCTGGAGACTGGTCCTGGGAAACTGGGACTCCTCATTTTTAACAAGATTTCTCTAGCGTGCTCCTTCCCCCAGGGCAGTTCCAATGTGCACAAAACGTTCAGAACCATTGTATGATGGCAGCTTTTGTTTTTATCGTATTGATTTTTTTTTTTTGTTGATATGCTAGAAGAAAATAAGTTGCCAAGGATGTGCTTTCTTGAGATGTAGTGATATCAGTTTGATTTCAATGTTAATGCCAAATACTCAGTTGATGAGGATTTAGGAACTACATTTTAGCTGTGTGAAAGTGTTATGATTGTTTAGTGATGTCTGTTATGATTGTGGGAGAGAAGAGGCATTGCCACCTCTACTCCTAAAACACTGAAACATTGCATTCATTGTTAAGTTGCCCTTGCTCAGATACTTTTACTTAATATTCTGAATATAGTAACTTCATGGGAATGGCTTGGGCAAATATACCTTTCACATAAATTGTTCTTCTTTGGTCTATTTCAGATGAGGTAGTGGAGCAGAGGTCTGGTTCCTCAACACCTCAGCGATCCTGTTCTACTGCTGGTTTACACAGACCAAGATCAAGTTTTGATTCTACAACTGCAGAGAGCCATTCACTTTCTGGCTCTCTCACTGGCTCTTTGACTGGAAGCACATTATCTTCAGTTTCACCTCGCCTGGGCAGTCACACCATGGATTTTTTTGAAATGTGTGCCAGTCTGATTACTACTTTAGCCCGTTGATAATTTGTTCCTAGTTTCTATCCTATTATTGCACTGTGAAAATCAGATATATTCTTTAAATTATTATCTTACTTCTGGATATCACATATTCTGCAATACTAGTTCAGAGACATGAATATTTCCAGGGGACACTCAATGCCATTGAAACTACTGAAAACAAAAAAAGTCTGACGTTTTATTTACTTGTAGAAATCTGTAATTCTCTTGTGCCTGTGATAAATTCACACAGGCAGTATCTTTAATAGGTAAACACCAATGAAAATAGTTAATTTACAGTGAGTTCACTATAGATGATTAACACACCTCACTGATGAACCATCTCAATCTAAGGATGGTTTGGCAACACCTCCTTGCTTTACTGTTTAGTGTAGATAAATCCAGTTTACTTCCTAAATTTCAGCAGTCTTTAGGCTGTGTTTACGCATCCAATTTTCTTGCACAAGAAGATTGAAAAATAAAACACCCATAAGTAAGATATCATTTAAATGCTGAAATGATAAAATTCTGCCCCCCAAATTTCAGAAGCTAAGTTCTTCTAACAGTTTTTGCAAATACTGCCTAATGTTCAACAGAAGGGCTGTGGTTCTGTAACAGGGAACTACAGTTTCCAGGTTCCTTACAGCTGTAACCAACTCAGGGTTTTATCTTGAGATTTCCCTGCATAATATACTTATCTTAAGAGCCTTTGAGGTTCGACTTAGTATTGGAAAATCTGGGATTGCAACAATTTTTGTCTTTTCCATAACTTACGTCATTGTACAATATACCTTCAAAACCTACCTTTCTCAAATTCTCTTTGGCTCTTAATTTTTGTACTTCACCAAGAATGATAAAAGTTAGATGAAACAAGACAAATATCAATAATCCCTAAAAGAAAACTCTTATCTTTGATTTTTTATTTTGTGTAGAGGGGAGGGGGTAAGGGGGTTAGGGGGTTAGGGTCCTGGTGTCCTGTTGAATCTTGCAATGCTAATTCTTCATTCCATGTTGAAGTTTGTTATTGATGCCATCCTCTCCCCCTGCCTTCCCTAGTCGTCAGTGTCATTGTTTAATCCTCAATGGCTGACTGACTCAACTTTTGAATCTTTTCTGGTTCCCTTTCTTGGTTGCTAGCCATTCAGTTTGAAAACACTGTTCTGGCCCTATGGGCTTTTATGTACTTCCAAAGCTTGATAGGCTATGATTTTCACTGTTGAACCTGATAAGGCAGGGATGCCTTAAACATTTTTAAAAATTCTCTCTTGAATAAATATATGTGTTGTTCATATACATATATATGTATGTATTCACACACCAGTGCTTTTAAGCAAAAACCAAACAGATCTTTGGTTTGTTTGTTTTACTTTGTGCAGGGTTTTCTTTTTTTCTTTTTTAAGATTTAGAAAAACTATATATGGCAGGGTAGATAATAGCTCATTGATTATATTTTATTTTAGTAAAAGTATTTAATTTTTAAATTATGTGTAATTTATCTAATTTGTATTTATTCATTTGTTGTGTTTAATATGTTGTAATTAACAGTCTCATTCACCTGACTCACCCTAAAAAATATTAAGCTCTTGAAAACAGAAAATTACATTGCCTTGACAGGGTTCTCTTTGCCAAAAATAACGTGTTTTCTACCAAGGAGCAAATGAGAATTTTAGACCAAGTTTTCCCCTGTGTTTATGGTAGACAAGCATGTCTATTTTTAAAGTTTTTGAGTCAGGAGTTTGCATTGTGTCACATCATGTTGTTGTGTAAATCTTTTAAAAAATGGTGTTAGATAACTTGTAAGTCCAACTTCTTAATATCAAAATAAGAGGAATCTTTGTACACCAATTTGGGAAAGAAGGTGGGGTCGCAGTTTGAGATAGTTTAAGGTTTAGCCTTTGAAAGATTGCCATCTTGTGGTACCAAAGGGTAATTTTGTTAGTGATTATTTTTACAGGGATAAGCAGTCCTGCTGTGTTAGTCTGATGTACATTGTAGATATGGCATCATTTTGGCTTCTCCAACTGTGTACATCTTTTGGGAAAAATAGGGACCCCTCTTACTGTTTGCTTTATTGTGAATGGGATGACCTTAGGAACAAGGAACTAATAGGATTTTTTATCCCCAGTGACAGTATCCACAATTTTGAAGCCAGGGAAATAGTGGGAAGAAATCTAGTAGTACTTTAGCTTTGTTAATCTAATAAATCAGACTGCAGAACCTTGTTCATATCAAAATTATTTTATATGGATGGTTATCATGTTTTTTGAGAGTTAAAAATTTATTTTCTCTTGCTAGTATTTATGAACATCCATGGTTTGATAGTTACCTGTTGAATTTTAGGAGAACCAAAGGTCAAAGGTTTGGTTCTTTTATGTGTTAAGTTTTTAAAACATAACTATTTTGTGAATTTAGGTGGCACAGTAAATTGGTTTGTAGAGAGATTTTAGGAGACTTGGTCCAGCACAGCAGGGGCTAGAACATTGTCATAGCAGGCGTGTTGTTGCCCATGGGCACAAAGAGGGAAAGAATCAGTTGCTAATCCCAAATTCCTGTAGTTCAGGCTTGTAAACTGGTTAACTGTGGATGTGGTAGGTAGTTCTAGGCTTTAAACAGTTTTCTCCAGTTAAGATTCTGGAGGATTATTAAGTCCTGAACTATATCATGGAATTGGAGTCCATATGGTTACTAGAATAGCATTTTTCGAAGTGTATCCTATAAGATGCCTGCAGAAAAAAAGAATCCATGGAGTAAGTTTGGAAAATGTTACATGCTGCTCTCCTCCTTGAGTATGACAATGGATATGAGCATGAAAGACTGTGATAAATCCTTCCTTGAAAGAAAGAAAACCATATAACTTTGTTTAACCTTGCTTTGCCCAAATTAATTTACTATTTAAAAAAACTTAACCTCCCATGAGATGTTAAGAACTAAATAGAATATTTTATGTCTGCACCTTGTTTCATAGCACCTTGGTTGTCTTAATTAGGTTGTGGTGGTGTTTGAGTGCAACATTTATTCTTTTTTAATATTGATGGATGACTGAAAAACCTTAAATAAGATTACTTGTTTAAAAAAAAAAGCTAAGTCTAGTGACTCAAGCTTATGGATCTGTGGGTAATGAGTCAATATCACTGATTCGTATTTTCAAAATTTGTAGTCAGTGCACATTTCCTAAATACTTTTGTTTGGGATACTATATTGAGATGTAATTCCTGTTATTTTTCAGTGTAAGAACAGACATCTTCTCAAATTGAATATGCAGGGAGGGAGGGAGGCAAACCATTTACAAGTTGAGTTCTTGTTTTAATCAGCACATCTATAAAGAGAGACTTTTGGAACCTCTAGTGTTTGCATTTCTTGATATTAGCCATCTATAAAGAGAATCCAGGAACCTAAATTAATCAGAAATAATAGTATTTCTATGTCAAGGAATTGGCTATTTGTCGCACAGACAGTTCTCCATTTTCTGTAAATAGATTGTCCATGACAGTTACATAATTCTGGGCTCTCTTTCTCATTCCCTAGCAAGTTTGTTCTTAGGGAATACCAATTGGTTTTTAGTATCTAGAAAATAATTATAAACAACTATTACAGATTTTTTGTCTATTTTATCTGTGCCATCTATTAATGTGTAGTATATTGAGTTAATGTACGCACCGCACCTTCCATTTATAAAATTTAAAGCCCAGAATATGTCTGCCACAGACAACACATCTTTGTCTGTTCACTGGTTAATAATTTAAATCTTGGTAATGGATACAAAATCTCAATATCTAAATGCTAGACACGTTCACAATTTTGTCTGATTTTGTTCGTTTTTAAAGACCCAAACCTTTTTAATCTGGCATTTCTTTACCTGGTCCTGTCACCCTGTGGCTTTTTTTTTTTTTCCCCTTTTTGTCTTTTTTACTGACCGGTAATGGGATCGCAACCCTCGGTGTTGCACCCACACCGCGCTCAGCCAGTGAGCGGGAACCGGTCTCTATATGGGATCCAAACCCTCGCCGGGAACGCCGCCGCGCTCTCAAGCGGTGCACTCTCCAGTGCGCCACCGGGCCGGCCCCACCCTGTGGCTTTTAAAATAGGGAATGTAACTTATTTTAATAGTAGTTCTCAAAGACTCTATTACAAACTCTGGATGAGGGATATGTGCAATCTGTTGGTAAGTTGCATCCTATGTTGGGCCTCATTTTTGTAATCCCTGAAATGGGAGAATAGATTAAAAGACCTCTAAGGTAACTCTGAGCTTTAAAGTTCTTTCTTTGTTGCCTTTTCATATGATTTGTGTTCACTTTTTATGTATTTAAAGTTTTTATACTAGTGTTAATGTTCTACTTTGGTTTGGTATGAGGCATTTGGAAGGTATCTACTTGAATATTTTTCTAAATACAGCTACCCTCTGGAATACAAATGACAAAAATCAACCAGAAAGCCAAACATGGTAAAACATCATGTCCGCTTGGCGTGGAGCAAACACTGCTAATTTGAGTGAAGTGTTCCATATATTTTTATAGTGATTTTTCAATTCAGAGACCCTCCATATCTGTTAACTTACTATTACAGTAACCTTGTGAGGTCACAAGAAAAAGTATTTTTACCATTTTCCAGATGAGGAAGCATGACTGAAAGGTTCTTTATAAAGCTTTAATGCCATTCAAATATTCAGCAGTGATCAATGCTCTCTATTGTATACTCCCTTTCATCTGGGGAAGAACAGCCTGAATTAATGAAATATCTTGAGTAGTTAAGTAATAAATGGATGTATTGCTTTCAAGTCTTAGAGTGGCATAAAGTTGTCTTAACTAAATGTTTCTTAGTTTAATTATTTGAACTAGTTGGTTGTACTAACTAGATGTAGTTATCTGAAGTGTATGATTAGCATATTGATTTTTATAAGTATTCTAAGTTTTTGAGTGTACTCAAAAAGTACTGAAGAACTTTGGGACATGATTCTTCCTGTAATTTTATTTATATGACTCTTATAGCACAACTTTTTTTAAAAAAGGAAAACTAGCCCCAGTCCCTATCTAAATTATCATAGTTTTTGACTTATCTGAATTAGGCTTATCTAAATTTCATATACAAATTGATAATTTTTCATTTTATGTGAAAACTAGATGATATAACACTATTTTCATAGAGTATATTTCCATTCAGAAACTACCTAATTATTGATGGCTTGATAGATTCCCCCAAGCCTTATAAAACTTGGAAATATAACTTACGTTTGAGCTTTAAAAATTGTATAAACCTTAAACATGTTGTTGACATCCTTACTTGTCTTTCCTACATATAATTACGATGCATTTTATGCTACTGAACAGTAATAGCATGAAGAACAGGACCCAGTCTAGACTGGATTGAGTTTTAATTAAACTTCTTCAGCCATAACCTGATAAAAATCAGGTCAGGTCTAGAAGTTATCAGACTGCAGGCCTGTATTAATTTTGTGAGCCAATGTTAATGTTTACTGCCAGCCTTGCATAGCAATGCCAGTGTGCAGATGTGACTGTGTACGTGACTTTTGGTAACTCGTTTATATCCAGAACAGTTTAGGTTTTATGGAAGTAGCTCATGATTACTTGCACAAGCAGGGTAGGTAAATTTCAATTATGTCTAAAGTGCGATTAAAGAAATCCTAGAATAGAGCACTCTTTCCAGGAAGAAGAATTATTTATAGAATATCCTAGCATGAAAACTTTGTTGAACATAACAGAATTTTGACAAGGTTCATACTGTGTGATTTTTTTTTTTTTTAATTCAAGGTTTGCTACTTTGTGTTGATTTAAAATGATTTAAAGTTTCAAGGAGGAACAGAAACATTCTAGCCAAGGAGAATTGCATGGTTTTTCTCCTGCTACTTTAAGCTTGCATTTTTCACAGTTAAAAGTCCCTTTTAAGTAAGTTTTGTTACCAAAAAAGGCCATTTTTCTAGACAGGTAACATTTTCCTAAAATGGAAAAGAGAAATTGATCCACTTTTCTAAAAACAAAAGACTAAATTGTGCCTTCTCTCTTAAGTTATAGGAACAGTAATGATTAGTAAAAACTTGTTTAAACTGTTTCCTTTTTTTCTAATTTTTCCCTAGATTTGCGCTTCCATATATGATCACATTGTTTGCTTCTGCCTGTTTGTTTTCAAGTTCCTTTGGCCAAACCTCACACTATCACTGTCAGAAGTTGACTGAATGTATTTTCTGTTTCTTTTATGTTCTTCGGTTGCTTATCGGCCTTTTAGCTAAGATCAAGCATAGTATCTGTTCTTACCAGTTTATGTTGCTTCACTCTTTAAGTCACCTTGGTAAATGTTTGGCTGCCTTCTCATGCTTTTAAAGTGAATGCAATGAATAGCAATCTTTGTTAGTTAACCCTTTAAAAAGTTTGGAAAGAAGAAATGCAGAGCTCAGAACAAAATCTAATTTGGAATCTGATTCTTCATTTGGCTGCTGTAAGCCGCAGCAGATCACATGACCTCATTTAGTTTTCTCATCTACAAAATGTGGATAATAACCTACCTCACAGATATGAGAAACTGTTTGAAGCCCCTTGTTTAAATACAGGGTTTATATCCCCATATTTAGTGTAAATCCCTTCCTTTTTTTAAATAGATATCTTTGATACTGATAGGATGAGTATCTTCATTTTTTGGCAAGTTTTATTTTATTTATTTATTTTTTTGTCTTTTGTCTTTTTTCCGTGTCCGGCAACGGATTGCAACCCTCAGTGTTGCCCCCATACCGGACCGGGGACCGGCAACGGGATTGCAAACCTCGGTGTTGCTCCCGCGCCTCGCTCAGCCAGTGAGCGGGAACCGGTCTGTATGTGGGATCCGAACCCTCGGGCGGGAGCGCCGCCGCACTTCCCAAGCGGCGCACTATCCAGTGCGCCACCGGGCTGGCCCCTTTTTGGCAAGTTTTATGTGGTAAGAACATAGTGGTAAGAATGTTTAAGACCACAGTTTCACAAATTATGATGTTCTTATTTTAAGTAACATTTTAAATTTCTTGAAAATATCAAATATTCGAATATCACACTTGTCTTTTGTTGCAACAAGTATTTTTATTCAAAACTTCTTAAAATGTTGGCTGAAGCTGCCTTAATGTACCAAATACAGCTTTCTCTCAAGACTGTTCACAACATCTGTGGTTGTACGTTTTGAATGTTTAATGTAAAGTTGTTAGAGAACTGTGAACTTTAAGGATGGTATCGATACTGTTTTAGGAAGAAAGGTTGTGTTCTTTATCACGTATGCTTAAATATACAGAGGATTTTGCCTGCAACAAATAAAACTGAAAGTTGACGGTCATTAGGCTATGTCCATGACAATCATAAGATAATATAGGATTGGATATTATTCAGTTTTTTAAAGAACGTCCTGCGTTGATTCTTTCTTAGCACATCTTTAGAAAAGAAAAAAGAAATCTCATAGGCTGATACATTAACCCATTGGAGCACTTGATTACATATCTATTTAAAACTTTTTTTAAACTGTTGAAATTGGGACCAATTTTTATAATTGGTTTCAGAGGGGAAAAAACTGACTTCCAGTGCTTTTGTGTTCTAATAACCATAGATTCAAATTTCAGTTTTGTTTGTTATGTGTTTTGGGGGGGGGGTGTTAAATGATCAGTGGGGATTGTTTTTCAGTAACTGTATGGAAAAGATGTCTTCTTGAAGTACACAGCACTTTGTGGTTACAGGTCTTCTCTACTTAATGTTTGCACTGTATGAAAATCACAGGTAACAAACACAAAAGAGAAAAGCAGCCTGTCTGATTGCTTACACACTTTATTCACAACAAAAGCAAATTAAAGTCTCTGGTTAATTTGAAAGCTATTTTTGTTTCTGTTCAATCATTAAGCTAATATTCTGCACATCAACTAATAGTTACAGAGAAAGCTGTTATAGAAAAAGATTGCCTGTGACTCACTGGAGATTTCACACCATCGTGGCTCATTTTTGTCTTGTGCATTGTTTTACCTTTAGCCATTGTATTAGTTTTCTATTGTTGCCATAACAAACTGCTACAAGCTTAATGACTTAACACAAAGTTTTCATGTTACAGTTCTGAAAATCAGAAGTCTGATGGGCTTAGCTGTTTTTTCTGCTTCAAGTCACACATGCTGAAAACCAAAGTGTTGATAGGGCTAGGCTATGGGAGAGAATGTACTTCCAGACTCATTCAGGTTTTTGACAGAATTAAGTTCCGTTCTGCTGTAGGACTGAGGTCTCTGTTTCCTTTCTGATGCTTGGCTAGGGGGTCGTTTACAGTATCTAGAGACCATCTAGAGGCCACATAGAGGCTCTGGAATTTGCTGGCCCATGGCTCCTTTCATCTTCAAAGCCATCAACTGGGGCTCCTGCTTTATATCTCTCTTTCCTCTTCTTCCACCACATCTCTCTGACTGGCTGACTGACTCTTGTGCCTTCCTCTTTCAATTTTAAGGACCCATGTGACTAAGGTGGGCCCACCTGGATAACACAGGATATTCTCCCTATTTTATGGTCAGGTGGTTAGCAACTTTAATTCCATAAGTAAAATTCCTTTTGCCAAATCACATAACATGTTCATAGGCATAACACCAGAGGATTAAGATCATAGAGGCTAAAATTTTGCTTACCATAGAATAGGGAGAGAATGACCTCAGGCTAACAATCGAATTTTACACTAAAGACTGCTGGGGATAGAGAGCAAGCAATGTAGATGTGGTCCTATGTACTTGTAGTTGTCACCTCCCATATTTACATATGTAAAAGCAACTTTTTGAAAAATGTATGCTAGCCCTCATTAAAAAGAAAAATGTAAACATGTCGAAGTCAGGATACATAAGTAAAGATTTAATTTGTTTTTTCTAGTTTAAAGAAAACAGATTTTTGTTTATTAGGAAATAAATGAAAAACATTTTCACTAAATTGCATGGTAGTGGATGCATATTGTAGGAAATTTCAACAGTATAGGAAGTGTGCAGCAGCTAAGAAAAACATGATCCATAACCCTGTTACCCAGAGGCAGCTGTTTCTTAGGGTTTTATTATCTATTGATTTTTTTCTCTTCCTATTCCTCTCCCTAGAATATACTCTTTGAAAGTTCTGAAGTTGTGCAGGAAAGTCCCTGGTCAAGAAGGATGCAGTGTCATCTTGGAAGACCAAGTGTTTCACAGAGGTACTCAGAACAGGGAAGGGAAGGTTTTGTGGGTGCATGTTAGGGTTGTTGGAGGCTTTACCTACACAGAAATGAATTTATGAGTAGGCCAGTATTAGCCTCTGTTAGGGTCAAGTGCCTTTGTATGCTGTCTTTTATCTGACAGGATGGTGTTATCTTTACTATCTTTATGCAAAAATTAAAAGTAACGTAGAAACTCAGTCTTTCTACTGAAGCTTTATGCTAGATTAAGTTTTCTAGCAGATGGACAACATCTGCTTTGGACATCACAGAAGTCTTAGTTGTGGTGTTTACATTTAAAAACCTTGCATATCGATAATGTGAGAAATACAGTTTAAATGCTTTGATTTAAAGAATGTAGGAAATATGGCTGATATTAGTGAAATAAAAACATAACCATATTGAGAATGGATAGAAGCAGTTATGTTTTCTAAAAACCTATATCATATCAATAAATAGTAATTAGGTACTAGTTTATATTAGATCAGTTTATATTTTAAAAACATATTTAATAGATTTATAAAATTGAAAATTTTTCTTTTTGTGTAAAATAAATGTTCACATCCCAGCCATTCTTTCAGGTCTTGAATTTAAATTTCAAGATTTGAATTTTAAAAACATATTTATGTTTTCAGCATCTCCCATCTTCAGAAAAGTCCAGGTACAAAAATAACACATGGTATCATGTATTAAGGATTTTAGAATACTTTCATTTATACTATTACATTATAGCATGACAGCAGCCCTGAGAAGTAGACAAAGATTAGTGTTATTAGCCCTGTTTTACTAATGAGGAAATTGAGACTCAAAGAGCTTAGTCATTGAATCAGAACAAGAGTGCTTGTGATGAGGAAGTGCATGGGACAAATCCATCTCAGCTCAAATTTAGTCCCACTGTCACCCCACCCCAATTAAAATACTTCATGGTTTGGTGAAGTGGCAAGAGTGATGTATGGTTTATGATTCTTTACTGGACAGGATTATTGCATGAAAGATTTCTGTTCAATATAGCCATTTCTCTCTGTTTCTCACCTCCTTGCCCACAGGCCATACTTACCCTCAACTTCTACAATGCCTACTATAACAGCTCTTGTTCTGCAGAGTGGGAGAGGCCTGCAGTTGCCTGATCGCCTCTCACTGGGTGGTAAATTAATTCAGGATCCAAGCAGAGTCTGGTCTCTAGTCCAAGCAGAACTATATTCCCAATCTTTGGTACCAGCCTTAATCTCACCTCCAAGAAAAGCCTCAGAGCCATTCCCTTATTCTTCCCCTCTCTCTCACCTCTACATCTAATCAGTCACTGAGACATTCTGATTCCTTTACCTCTGTAATACCTTTAATGGGGCTCCTGTACTATGTTTCGATTGCTGCTCTCTTAAATGAAGGTATGATACCCTTTTGCCTAGAATATTGCAAAAACAATTGTTTCTCCCCTTTAATCTTTTGTTGATACTGCTGCGATTGCTTTTTTTCCACCTAAACATCTGGCATTTCCCTCCTGTTTAACCCTTGAATGGCTCCCCATTCTCTAGGGAAAAAGTACAAGTGAATTCTGTCATATTCTAGCCCCAACTAAGTTACCCCATTCCAAACAGCTCTTGCCATTTCCCACCAGACATGTACACTCCATTTACCTTGAATTTCCTCTTAGTCACCAGAGCATGTGTCTTGTCTAACAAATATACTTTTGTATTTAAAGACCATTCTTCAGTGTCACCTTCTCTGTAAAAACTTTAATTCTCTAGCCATTCCATTTATATCTTGTTTATTATAATTATGTTATTTGTAATAATCTCTGTACCTATTTCCTTCTCTAAACTCTGAACTCTATGGAATACCTTCGATTCCTTTCTTTTAGAATAAGCTTGGCTTTTATTGGCAAGTGCCATTTGGGATGTGAAAAAGAAGATGATAAAAGAACCTAAAAGTTTACAAAATAGACTCAAGGTATAAAGGAAGAGGCTATGGAAACAAATTCCATCACACTCTTGAAGTCTAGAATCACCCTGCTTAAAGAAGTGAGTGAAATTCTTCAGATTTTCAGTGGTAAAAAAGCCACTTAAAACAGTTGAATGCAGGGGCCAGCCCGGTGGCGCACTGGATAGTGCGCCGCTTGGGAAGCGCGGCGGCGCTCCCGCCCGAGGGTTCGGATCCCTCATACAGGCCGGTTCCCGCTCACTGGCTGAGTGAGGCGCGGGAGCAACACCGAGGGTTGCGATCCTGTTGCCGGTCCCTGGTCCAGTACGGGGGCAACACTGAGGGTTGCGATCCGTTGCCGGACACGGAAAAAGACAAAAGACAAAAGAAAAAAACCTCAACAATTGAGAAAATAACCTTATTTTTTCTTCAAGTTGGGAGAAGACTATGACTGCTTGATTCTGAGGGGCCATACCAATTGTCCATGAGATCAGAGATCAGTAACTACTTTTTTAAAATGTAGGTTTGATCATGTCACTCTCCAGGTGAAAAACCTTTAATGGTTCTCTATTGCCTAAACCTAGGGTTGGTGACAGGGCTCAAAACAGCCCTTGTGATCTGGCCTGAACCTGTCTTTCTAGGTTCCAGTGTGACCCACACCCAGCCTCTGTGGACTGCAGCTACCCTGGATCCCAGCCACATGAGACCACAAACACCGTTCTCTAAAGAGGAGGGCTTACCACTCCTTGGGTCTCTGTACCCATCCCCTGAGTCTGGGATCCCCTTCCCCCTTTAAGACCAGATAAGAAGGCAAATAAACGGAAGGATCACAGAGAGATGAGACAGAGAAAAGGGCAGGAAGCCTGAACTA
>NW_007726233.1:232471-245873 GCF_000696425.1 Galeopterus variegatus | reverse complement strand
CAAAAAAAAAAAAAAAAAAAAAAAAAAAAAAAAAAAAAAAAACAGTTGAATGCATATATAGAATTTATGTGCACTGCATGTCAATGAGATAAATAATTTAAAAATACAGTGTTACTTAAAGTTCAGCTTTTTTTTTTTGTCTTTTTCCTGACTGGTAAGGGGATCGCAACCCTTGGCTTGGTGTCCCCTGCACCACGCTCAGCCAGTGAATACACCGGCCATCCCTGTATAGGATCCGAACCCGCGGCGGGAGCATCACTGCGCTTCCAGCGCTGCACTCTCCCGAGTGTGCCACGGGCTTGGCCCAAAGTTCAGCCTTTTAATTTTATATTTGCTTTTATATATGACAATATGTATGAATTCTATTAATAGGTATTTGGACATAGGCAAAAAATAATCACAATTTTTCTTATTTTGGGCAAAAGGATGTTTTAAATTGAAACAGCATATACTATTATATAGATTTTGTTAAATATATTTAGGCACTTCTTAAAATGATATTGGGTGAATTTAGGAATAAATTATTTTTCAGCAAACTATTCCCAAAAGAAATCAATGTTGAGCAGCATTCATCTGATTTTATTTTTGTATTAAAGCAAAAGGACACATACCTTGATTTTTATAAGACAGAGCCATGATTATTTGAAGATTATACCTTAAATTTGAGTATTGAAAAGACCTTGATTAAACTACTGTTCACTATTATACCAAATTTAAATGCACAACATCTAGAAATTACAAATGCTCTTGTACTACTATTAGAAGCAAACTAGCCATCTGCACAACTGAGGAGGTGCCTGCCATAAGGCATGGTTTCTAACTCTGGATATGGCTCATTAAGCACATGCTCGAATGCTAACACACTGTTTCACATGCTCTTTAACTGGCAGTGAAATAGATACTGAAATAGACATTGAAAAATAACCTTTTAGAAGTAAAACCAACATGTAAATGTTGAGGATTTGTTTGTTTTTCTCTTCTAAGTTCTGAGCAAAAGTTTCCACAGATTCCACATCTTATTTGCCCTGTAAAATGAAACTGATGTGAGGCAAGTATAAGATCTCAGGATTAGTTGTCACTTGTACAGCCCATGCCATTTGATCTTGTTCTTCCTAAGGTGACCAACCTTGATGCCTGAGAAAAAAGAAAAATATACAAACATTTTGAAATACAGGCCAATGAAATAGTGAATAGGAGATTCCTGGGGACTTTCTTTATCCAGTTTAATATTTTTATGTTCCTTTAAAATGTTTATAAAAATGCTCTGTAGAGAAGTTTGATACTGTACTCAGGAGACACAATAATAAAGTCTATTCTAATGTAATTCTTATAGAATAGGGCACTGCATATCTAATTTTCAAAACATTTTCTGAATTTCATAAATTCTGGAATCCTTGAGACTGATGTACACAACAATGTATTAAGTATTTAGAACTCATTTAAAGTATAAAACCAAACCACTTACTTGAAATCTAGATGTTCAATGAGCACATATCCATCTGTAGAAACAGAAATCACTGTTACTAATGTGAAAGGAAAAAACAGTGATGATTTGAAATTTTATGGGCAATAAATCAATAAACTTACATTTGCCTTTAGAATTGCGACATATCACTAGATTTTGTTCCGTAGTATCAATGACTTCCAGTTCTTCTCCAGGGGTTATTGGCAGGTCGAATATTCCATTTCTTGAATTATTTGAACACACCACTGCTGTGTTTATAACAATAATCTCTTTGTTATACTGAAATGAGAAATTACTAATCAGACTATGCTTGCATAGTTGTTTTCTTTTCATTATAACACAATTAATGGAAAATATAGTGACCTCAAAATAAACTCAAGATGCTAGATATTGATCAGTTAAATAATACCTAAGGGAATAGGAAATAATAGGAAGGTATATAATGAAAGAAAAGTCATTCAGGAAAATAATAGTACTTTGCCACAATCTTACATTTGTTTTGTATAATTATATTTTCAAAGAGATTTCATAACCATTATCTAATTTTACTAGAATGAGTCCTGACAGATGAGAAAGCTATAACATGGCTATAAATTAAGTACCATGAATGGTATATGCTAACTGTTCCAGTAATATAGTTATCTCAAAATACAGGAAAGAAGTTAAAAAACCAAACAAAAACATACTCTCTTTGTCTGTGTAGTGCCTTGGAGTTTATAATATTCTTACATACCTATCATTTCTATCTCTTTCTAACCTTCTCTAGGTGAGCCTATATATTCTAATACATAGTTATAGCACACGTACTTTAAAGTTGTGGATACTGGGTGGATGGGGGCAATTCCCGCTTTCCTTTTGTTGTCAGAGACAGGCATTTGTGAACAAACTGATGAGAAATTTAATTTCTGACCTTGGGCAAGTTTTTTTCTGTGTGATAAACTGGCTGGCCTATACATCTACACGTACATCACCTTTTAATGTATTGAAATATGTTGGCCAGAAATAAAAACAGCTCCAGAATATGTAGCTTAGACTACAGATGTCTACTTCACCAAATTAAGTTGACCAAATATTTCCCTTTGCTCAGGACAGTCTCTGTCTAAACTATTTAGTTACAAATACTTATCATTATGATTAAGAGTACCTCCTGCTTTGAGAAGTATCCTGTATTTGGATGATAAATTATAAGATCACCCTATACTAAATGGGATATGATCTAGAAAATAGATTTTTCTTTTGCTTAACAATGTAATAGCTTCCTAACTAGTTGTCTTACCCTTCCCAGGCCATTGTTCACTGTGAATCTTATGGTGATTTCTTAAAATACAAATCTGATTAGGTTACCCTTCTATTTATAAAGTTCTAAAAACTCTTCTTTGTTTTCAGGATTAGATCCACATTTCTTACCTTCACATTCAAGATCCTTTGAGTTCTGTCATTCCCCATCCCTCCATTTCTGCCCCCTTTATTGAATTCATCAAGCTATATGATAATCCTTGAATACACCATGACCTTTTATATTTCCACGCCACTGCTCATGCTTTTCCTCTGCTTGAAATACTCTTTCTCTTAACCACCTCACATGAAGGCTTTCATGACTGCCACGTATAATTTACGGTTTTAACTTCCCTTTGTTTATACTTCTATTAAATCATTTAATAAACATACTGTCTTATAAAATGAAAATGGAAGACAGTTTTATTCATCTTTGTACCCAACAAAGCCTGGCACAAATGCGGTACCCAATATTTTGTGATTTGAGCTGTATAAAAATTATTGAAATGACATAGTTTTTCTAATGGTATGTTAAGGAAACCCACCACAAGTAATAAGAAAGAATGGAACCATACACAATACAAGAAATGAATTTTCTGTCCCATGTGAGTCAAAAATCCAGTGAGAGATAAAGCACTAGAAGGATTAGTAGGGATCTTTTCAACAACTAATAATGGCTACACTGTTGTTTTTTGGCTAAATAACATCACAATTTGCAGTAGATAATTTCATATCACAGTTTCTAGATATAGTAACCCTAATTAGCTTTGGTCCAAATAGAAATTATAAGTGATTGTGAGGAATTTGTGTATATTCCTATTTTAATTTAGTCAAAAGAAAACATTTTTTTGAATGTTTACGAAGTGTTAGGTAGTCTTATTCAGCTCTTCACATGGATGTGAAGATAAGTAACTTTTTTCCTCTAAGAGCTCATAGTGTAATATGATGAACATGTAATTGTAATAATGTTAATGTTTTGTGATAAGCTAGAAGTTGCTCAGGTATATAGGTAAATAGGAAAAGAGTAATTTCTTTAATCAGGAGGTTTGGGCAAGTCTTCCTGGAGAAGAGAAGATGCTTCAACTGGTGCTCGATAAATGAACAAGAGCTAGTGAGATAGAGAAAAATAGCAAGTGTGTACCAGATAGAGCAGACCAAATGAATGCCTAGAGGAATGAAACAGTAAGACAAAGACAGAGATGGAGGTTTATTCAAGGGACAGAACCATGAGCAGTTTGTTGCCAAAGCAGAAAGTGCACAGCAAAGAGTAGCAGAAGATAAAAGCAGCAATATGAGCAAAAGTCATGACATGAAGAGTTTTATATGCCATGTTAAGAAGTCTAAACTTGATCCATTTGGCAATAAGAATTTTTGAAAGATTTTAGGCAGAGTATTGACAGACAAATTTTATGAGTAGGATGCACAGTATGTCTCCCAATCCAGTGTCAAGTACATGGAAGATATTCAATATATGTTTCTTAAATTAATACATTATATGAAATCAGTGAGGATCATTTGAACTTTAGAATAATGGAAAAATGTTCTGTGGACTTTTAATAACAGAATAAGAAGTCAAAGTGCTTCAGATGCTGCTTGTTAATTCATTCAGTTATTATTCATTTGTTCATTTAGTCATACATTCATTTACAGAACGCTATGTCCCCAGTTTTTTTTTGGGGGGGGGGGAACTGGGGAGCAAATTTGATTGAGAAAGAGTCTCTCCTCCCAAAGGAACTCAAGAGTTTAGTTCAGGATACATATATACACACACACACCCCCCATAATTCAATTAATTGATCAGTGTTATAAAAGATGTGTATATAATTGATACAAAAAGTGGGCTGAGGGAGTAACTTTACCTAAAGGAGTTAGGGAACAGTGTGTGACATTTAAATAGAATCTTAAAGAACACACATATATAGAGTCTTAAAGAACACACGCGTTTTTCCAGGCAGAGGAAAGAGCATGTACAAAGACGTGACAATATGGAAATGCATCAGAAAAAAAATCAGAATAACAGCTTTTAGTCAAAGATCATATCCTTATCTCAGAGAGGCAGAGCCACAGCACACTTATAGGATCTTTTAAAATGGAAATTATTAGCTGTTAATATTACTAATTTTTGCCTTCAGGGGAAAACATACCTCAAATCTTTTTCTGAAAAGTTTTTCTTCTCTTTGCATTCTGTTCTTTTCTAAGTTTTGCATCTTGGTTCTGAAGAAATTTCTAGGAGATGAACTGGCAAGAAATATACGGGTAGGGTTAAATGTACTATATAAAACTCTTAAGCTTCCAAGTCTACTTCAGGATAAATTCAGGTATAATTTTGTGTGTGTATAATTTTATATAAAAATCATTAGATACATAACCATATATCTGTATGTCTGTGTATATACACACACACCCCCCTATGTATGTATGTATATACATACAAGCATACACAGACCTCTCTGTTTTAAAAAAAAGAAATAAGGTATTTATAAATCTTCCCAATCACCTTCAATGGAAACCAGTAAGAATAAGTAAGCAGCTTACGTTTTATGGTTTTCTAAGTATTCTAACCTAATCGGGGGGGATCACAAATCGATGTGGCTCAATCAAAGAACTATCTTGTTTGCTGAGTAATTTGGGATATGGATGGGATTAAGAAAATAAAGCAAGATGCTACAAAACGTGCAAGAATTTCAACACATAAAAGTGAATAACCCGGGCCAGCCCAGTGGTGCACTTGGTAGAGTGCGGCGGTGCTCCTGCCCAGGGTTTGGATCCCATATAGAGACCGGTCTGCTCACTGGTTGAGCACGGTGCGGGCGCGACGCCGAGGGTTGCGATCCCGTTACCGGTCACGAAAAAAGACAAAAAGGAAAAAAAAAAAAAAGTGAATAACCCTACAACAGAAACTGATTACACTCTTAACTCCTTCTTTTACTCTCTCCCTCTCTTCATGTGGAGTTTGTTTCTGGTTTTTAGCAGTTTAACATTGACAGAGGGAAAAAAGTCAACCAAGCCCTGTCAGTTTTATTCAGAAGTGTCTCTTCCCAAGATTACAGCTCCTGCCGTGTTTCAGACTGTCACCACTTCTTGCCTGAAATACCATCTTCCTCTTGCCTCTCCTTCCTAGGATTCATCTACATATCTGCCTCCAGAGTTGTCTTTCTAAAATTTAATTGATCATGTCATTCTCTTGCTTAAATCCTCCTACTGTCTCTCTACTGCCTATAGCATAAAGTCTAAATTTGTTAGCATGATACAGAGGGCATTTTATAATCTGGCTCCAATCTGCCTTTCCAGCTTTATCAGCTGCTCTTTTCCCTACACATATGGTGTCTACTTGGGTCATCATAGAAAGTGGGCTATCATACCCTTCCCTAACTTCTCTTAAAACTTGCCATTATCTTTGATTAATAAAGGCATAACAAAAGGGTTGAATTGATAAGCTTTTACTCATAATAAAAGCATTTCTTACTTATTGGTCAAGTGAGTAATGGTTGAAACCATTCAAAAAGAATCAAAGAGCACATAAAAATTGATACATCAATCTACAGGAATAATTATAAGTGATAGTCTCGCTATCACATTTTTTAAAAAATTTTATTTTATCTTGTCAATATACAATGTGGTTGATTATTGTGGCCCATTACCAAAACCTCCCTCCCTCCTTCCTCTCCCCCCTCCCTCCCAACAACCTCATATCTGTTCACTTGTCATATCAATTTCAAGGAATTGTAATTGTTGTGTCTTCTCCACCCCTCCCCCCAGTTTATTTGTATATTTATACCTGTTCTCCAATGTTCATTGCAGCACTATTTACAGTAGCTAAGATTTAGAACCAGCCCAAATGTCCCTCATGAGATGAGTGGATATGGAAAATGTGGTATATCTACACAATGGAATACTACTGTGCTATAAAAAAGAATGAAATACTGCCATTTGCAATGATATGGGTGGACCTAGAGAGGATTATATTAAGTGAAACGAGTCAGGCACAGAAAGAGAAATATCACAGGTTCTCACTTATTTGTGGGAGCTAAAAATAACTCACATTTTAAAATTTACTCAGTTGAGAATAAAAGTATACTATTATATCAATTTTTTGTAAGAAATAAAAAGGAACTAGAAAATTGTTTCCTAGCAAGACTTACTCATAGTCATCAACATACTAAAAGGAGGGGAGTAAAAAGTTTTACTGACATTTCCCCCTTGGAATTCTGTTTTGTTATGCTATGCAAGCATATATTTTAAAAAAGTTTAAGGTAGAAAGTTGCTTTTCTAGTCTGTGAATACATCTTTCCAACTAGGGAGAAATAAATTACTTGAAGTCTATAAACTTAAAGGAAGGGCCGTCCTATGCTATCCCCTGAGTTTGGGTTTGATATAGACTATCTGATTTCTTTTGGGATACCCCAGGAGGACTTTTCTAGATAGGTTTCCCAGAGCAGACAGGCCACATTGTGTTCATAGCTCAGTGACTATTAGATGAGGATTTCTTCAAGACATTTGTTAAAGTACCTCAAATCCTGCCCCATGTCCTAGCAATTGAGAAGACTGGAGTACAGGGCACTGAGTAACTATCTGAGTCATTTTAAAAAAAAAATCACCTCTCCCAACAGCCAACTGGGAACTTGAATTACATGAATGAAGGTTAGACCTTGAGTCAATAAAACATTCTTTTCCTAAAACAAAATTGTAACACTAATTGTAGTAATAACTAGAATTATATTTAGGGAAATCAGTCTTATGATACTTAGTTTTTCTTTTCTCAAAGTTTTATTTAAGTTATACTTGATGTTTTACTTGAGTTCTTCCTTATGGGGGAAAAATTCTTATAGCCTATAGAAGATTAGAGGTTTTCCATTGTTTGATAAGGGCTGATTTGAAATCTTTCCTCACTCCCCATCCACCAAGAGTAGGGGGGATGATAATGATAAACGTGCATGGTACTCAACATTTTCATATTGTCTTTTTTAATCCTCTCAACTGTACTTTGATGTGGGTATTATTTTCATTTTTTAGATGAGGAGCCTGAGAGTCAAATTTAGTGACTTGTCTAAGGTCGCACAGTTAGAAAGAGGTACAGATTGCAACAGAAAGCTGTCATGTAAATGCGTCTGTGTTCCTACCTTTCTGAGTCTTCAGCACCTTTTTTCTCTTTTGTTTCCCTTAGTATCAAAAACTTGGGCTTCCTGATTTTCAGTTTATGTTTATCCCTGAGGAGAAAAATATTTTGAGCAAGTAAATTAAGACTGAACTATTAAAATTTATGGAACCATCAACATTTTCTGGGCAATGATGTTTTACAAACATATTTAAAAGTCATCTAGAAATAGAATTTGATAATTTATGGCAAGACCATATAGTAAATATTTTAGGCTTTGTAGGCCATACTGTCTCTGACAACTATTCAACTTTACTGTTGTGACTTTTATTTACAAAGCAAGTGGCAGGCCATATTTGGCCCACAGACCATAGTTTGCTGTGGTGATCCAAATTTGAAACCAGAAGCAAGAGATCAACCTGCTTATAATCACACTTCATCTTCTTTCTGAGCCTGCGTTTCTTTTCCTCTAAAATGTGAATAATAATAATAAAAAACTTCGCCATGAGACAAGACTAGGCCAACTAATGTTTAGCCTTAGTGGATTTGGGTACAGGACAATGCATGGAAGGGAGAAGGTATTATAGGAGTAAGTAATACTTTTTGAGCACCTATGTGTCAGGTCTTATGCTAGGCATTTTACATATGTTAACTTATTTGGTTTTCACAGTAAGTACTGCAACAATACTTTAGTCATTCATAAAATCTTACAAAGAAGGAAATGGATGATCAGAAATTTAGATACCATGGTCACAGAAATAGTGGCTTTAAATGCAGGTGTGTCTGGCTCCAAAGTCTATGGTCTTTGACCACACCAGCAGCTTCAAAATGTTTCTTCCCTGATATAACAAAATTACCAATGTGTCCATCGATAATGAGCAAGAAATGATACAACTATCCTCTGTCAACCATCTGTATGTCTATGGTGTCTGCACACCTGAACAATAACTCTTCACTGGGTATGTTATAAACACAAGGATATTTGCAAGAGGAATTTTTGAGATTTTCAGAGACATTAGGTCACTTTTCCCTTCAGATTATCGTCACAAATGTCCAACAGAATGTCAAGGTCTCAACACTTGACCAGCATTGAAGATGCAGCTTAGGGAAGGCTTTTAAGAAGCCCTTCAGGACTTGTCTAGGGATCTCTGATCCATTTCTTTTTTCAATGTCAATTGCCTTTGGAGTCCATAACAAGGAGCTCAGCAATTCTTTTCTAACTGTTCCGTGTTCACTTGTTTTATCACTCCACTTTAAGTTACCAGATGGTGGGATCTAGACATATATTCTAAATGTATCCACAGCAAGGTCAGCACAATGCTAGGTGTATAGCAAGTGTTAAGTATGAACTTGTGCATGAACTTGTTTGGAAGGAGCTACAGCTATGTGGGCAGGGAATAGGCAAGGCACATGTCTGCTTAAAAGTTTATTTTCTTTACTGATTGTAAGGCAGTATATCCTTCATGAGAAAGACTCAACAAATTAGGTATAGAAGGAAAGTATCTCAACACAATAAAAGCCATATATGACAAACCCACTGCCAGTATTGTACTGAATGGAGTAAACCTGAAAGCTTTTCCTTTAAGAACAGGAACAAGATGGGGATGCCCACTCTCACCACTCCTATTTAACAGAGTATTGGAAGTACTAGCCAGATCAATCAGACAAGAGAAAGAAATAAAGAGCATCTGAATTAGAAAAGATGAAGTTAAATTGTCCTTGTTTGCAGATGACATGATCCTGTATATGGAAAAACCCAGACTCAACCAAAAAACTCTTAGAGCTGATAAATGAAGTCAGTAAAGATGCAGGATATAAAATCAATATATAAAAATCAGTAGCATTTTTATATTGAGTACTCAAAAAACTGGAAGAAGTAGAAAAGAGACAAGCATAATCTAACCTCTCAAAGACATCCAAGTTTCCTTCTAAACATTTTTCCAAACACTTTAAAAAACTGAATCAAGACCATTCTGTACGTACAATTTTGCAGTCTGCTGTCTTTCTATTATCATTATAGTGTAAGCTTTTCTCCACAATTCATTAGAAAATATTCACTATATATTTAAATGATCATGTTGAGTAGTATATTATCATATATTAGAAAATTACTGCACATTCGGACAATTTGGACTGTTTTAAACATCTCCTTTTTATGAATAACCGTGAGATAGACATTTCTGTGCATAAGTTTTTTTCTTTGTTTTTTAAATTGGAGCTAATTGCTTAATGTGGAATTATTAAGAAAAGGAAATTGCCACTTTTGATATATATAGCCAAATTATCCTAGAAACTAGCCCAATACCTATCACCAAGAGAATGGACAAATGAATTGTGGTATATGCATACAATGGAATATTATAGAACATTAAAAATGAAAAAATTACAATGTCAAGAAAAGGATGGGTTTTGAGTTTTTAAAAGTTGCAGAATTCTGTATACAGCATGATACCATTCTTATGTTTAAATTCCAAATGAGACAATATTTTTTTCATTCATTTTTGATGAAATTATTTTTGTTCTGTACAAGGAAACAAAAAACAAAATTTAGGTGAGTGGTGTCCTTGGGGGAAAAGCAATGAGACAGGCTAAGGGATGCATGTAAGGTAGAGAGGCCAAGGTACTGGTTATGTTCCAGTTCTTAAGCTGAGTTATGGGTTCAGGGCAATTTGTTTTACTGTGTTTTACAATTTACACATATTTCATGTTTTCTTTTGATTTCTAAAAATATAATTTATTTTTTAAGAAAAAGAATTCATTCTTTAACTCGATATTCTATGACCCTCCTCTGTCTCATGCCAAATTATATCTCTTGCTCTTAACACTGCTTTCCCAATCATTGGCCTTATGGTCCAATGAAAGTTCCCAAACACATGTGTTTTCCATTTACACAATTGTCCCCTGCCCTTCTCTCCTCTCCTCTCGCTCTCAAGTCTCCACCTGTCAAAACGTTACCTATTGTCCTTTCTGCTCCACAGTTTGACACAGAGACTTTTCTGATCCCCTAAGTGACAGTAATGGCTATCTATTCTTAGCTTCCAGGTTATTTTGCACATTTTGATAGCAGGTTGTTCTGTGTTAATTAATTTAACAAGCTGTTTTGGTATCATGCCACATGATACAGATCTGAAAGCCACAGTCCCTACCTCAAGGAGTTCCCAGTCTATAGGAGAAGATAGTCAAGAAAAGAGACCATTACAATTGTGAGAAAAACGTTCTGACAAAAAAAGAAGTACCTAACTCAAATAGTTAATGTCAGAGAGGGCTTCCTGGGAAAAGTAAAATTTGAATTCAGTTTTAAATAATGAGAGATAAAATAGTTAACCAGGCAAAAAGTATGGCCAATTGTGTTACCAGTAGAACCATTCTTTTGTTCTTAAATTCTTACCTTCTTGGAGAGGAACTGTCTACTCTAAATGAGTATCAACTGGTCCTAACACACGCACACCCTATATCCATTCTCTTTCAAAATATCCTGTTTCTAAGCAACCACATAACAATGTGTAATTATAGATTTATTTTTTCATTCACTTATTTGTCTTCTAATCAGGCAGCCATAGGAATTGAATCTCTTTTGTTCACTGCTTTATACCTAACACCTAGCGTAGGGCCTGGCACATAGTACATGTATAATAAATATTTGTTATGAAGGTTTGGAAATGCTGGACAGCCCATCAAGTTCAAGGAACTCCAAGCAGTACAGTATGGATGGAACACAGGAATGGTGGGTGAGTGGGAAGTGCAGGGGAGGCTGAGAGATTGCCAGGGGCTGGGTCATCAATGAACTGTGTGTCTTCCTAAGCAGTTTGGACTTCATTGTGAGACAAATATATCACCACTAAACAGTTTTAAGCTGATGGGTGGTGATATGACCACTTTGTGACATTTTATGACATGACTACATTTGCACTTTAGAAAGTTTGGAGAATAAACTGAAATGGAGGTTCAAGGGCCCTTCAGGGAGTTGTTGCAGTAATCCAGTTGAGAAACAATGAGGGCCCAAATTGTACCTGTACAGTGGGGATGGAGACGTGGGAATGGTTTGAGAGTTATTGGAAAGAGCAGTCGGGAGGGCAGGGCATGAGAGGAGGAGTCAAGGATAATGCCCAGGGTTTCGGTTTGGCAACTATGTGTTTACGGAAAGAATCACCAACGTAGAAATTAGAAAAAAGGAATCAGATTTGGATGTGGAGGGTTGACATCATGCATTATTATGGATATTCTGAGTTTCAGACAGAGTTATCTAGCAGGCTTATTAGAGCTCCGCAGAGAAATCTGACCTCTAAATGTGAATTTCAATATTTCACCATAATGTTTATAATTAAAGCCCTGGAAGTGGATGAGATGATTCAAGAAAAGCATATAAAGAAAGAATAGAAGAGAACTGATATAGGAAATATGAGGAACATGTAATATTTAAGACATGAGTAGTAGAATTAGAGTTCACACACACAAAAATGAAAAAAAAAAAACACTTAGGAGCAGGCAAAGATGAGGAATAAGAAATAATAACAACATGGAAACCTAGGGAAAAGTTAGTATTTTTTCTTTTGGAGGATGGCATAGTCAACAGTTTAGGATATTACAGAGGAACCAAGTAAGATAAAGACTTAAAAGTATCCACACGGCTTAACAAAAGAGTTACTAGTGAACTTACCAAAATAAGTTTACTGGTATGATAGGAACAGAAGCCTAATTGTAGTGAGCAAGGAAAGATGAATAGAAGATAGCAGAAGTGACCTTTAAGCCATTTGGTTGAGAGGAAAAGGACAGATAACAGGTAGTTAGAGATGGGGCATTGAGTTTACAGGTGGTTTCTTTTTTGATAGATTATAGTTATTTAGTCCTTGAAAACAGAGATTCTGTCGAATAGTCCTTGCCACCCTCCATGTTGCCTCGTACATAGGAGATTATTAAACAAATGTGCTAAAATGAGTTTCAAGTCTTTGGATTCAAAGATAAGAATCAAAAACAGAATCCAAAAAGTGCAAATCAAAACCACCATGAGATACCACCTCACAACTATTAGAATAGCTATTATCAAAAAGACAAGAGATAAAAAATGTTGGCTAGGGTGTAGAGAAAAGGGAACCCTTGTACACAGTTGGTGGGAATGTAGATTGGTGCAGCCATTATGAAACACAGTATGGAGGTTCCTGAAGAAATTAAAGACAGAACCACCATATGACCCAGCAGTCCCTCTCCTGGGTCATATGAAATCACCACTTTGTAGAGACACTTGCATTCCCATGTTCATTATTCACAATAGCCAAGATATGGAAACAACCTAGGTGTCCATCAGTGGATGAATGGATGTAGAAACCGTGGTGTATGTGTGTGTGTGTAATGGAATGTTTTTCAACCTTAAAAAATGAAGAGATACAGCCATTTGCCACAGCATGGTTGGACTTGGAGGACATTACATAAGGAAAATAAGCTAGATTCAGAAATAAAAAATATTGCATGATCTCACTTATATTTGGAATCTTTTAAAAAGTCGAATATATAGAGATGGAGAATAAAACTGTGGTTACCAGGGTCAGGGGGTGTGTGGGGGTGGGTGGGGG